>NC_056732.1:1839140352-1839197852 GCF_019279795.1 Protopterus annectens | reverse complement strand
CATTTCTAGACATTTTTATTATGTAGCACAGTGTGGGTAATAGTGGTTAATACAACATTACTATTCAGAGAATGCAACACTAAAAATGCCATACTATACCAGAGTAAACACAACCAGTCCAGGATTTAGAGCTTTATTGCCAAGTAGTTACAGTTTTATTTAAATATGACCTATATGGGACTATTACTGTCATATTGTCTGGTTTATTCAGTACAACCCATACACAAAACAGTTTTTATACTAGCAGTTGACTTTCTACTACTTTTATATTTATTTGAAATGACTACTACAAGCAGGATTGTTACTCACTAGCCTTGCAATGCAGCCTTTGCAGCCTACTCACATGGGCTTCCTGATTCACAGCCCATGCAGCTGCAGCTGTAAGAGGAATAGAGAAATATTTAGCCATACCTATCCATCATATACACAGGCTGGACATTATTAAACAGTTAGTGGTATGAGTACTTACACACTGCTGGGACATCACCCCTCTGCCTAGATTCTTGGACCCACTGATCCAAGAGCTCCCTCTTCCTCTTTTCCAAGTCGGCATCGTGGTGACTGACCTGCTCACCAGTCCAAGGAATACCAGTGGCACTGGTGAGGTCACGGGCAAGACGGTCTCTGGCTTCCACATTATATTGGGAGTCCTGGTACTGGCCCTGCAGTAGTCTCTCATCATGGTTATTTGCCAGGAGTCCTACCATGACATTGGACTCCTGGATGCCCCAGTGCTGCACCCGGAAGCGTAATCCCTCTCTAACTCCAGCCATGCTGCCTACAGTGGAAAGCTTCAACCAGTTATGAGCTGTATTCCCACCTGTGGATTATAAATACGGCTGATTTTCTGCCCTTTGCCATGATTGGATGGTTTTGAATATGTTGAGCTGAGCTAAGCTAAACTACAGGCAAACCTGCTTAGCTAAGGTTGGCATTGCTTAAAGGGGCAGGTTCAGCACTGCTTACCAATGGGCAAATCCATTTAGCTGGGCTACTCATTGCTTAGCAGTCATATTTACACAATACTTATACCTGGTCAGCAGAGTTGTGCAGTGCTTAGCATTGCTTATTTTATATTTTATAGACTATTTGCTGTATGGAATTGATTCATCATTCATTACATATTATAAATTTGTTTACTGTCCCTGACATTCCCCAATGTGCTTTCATTACATTTATTCATGTGTGACTGTACTGTATGGGGCACTCGTGTTTATATGGGGATTTCACCACTTTATTACACTGACACCTTACATCTGGACCTAATGCAGTACTCCAATTAACAAATATATGTTATTTCATAGGTAATACAAAAAAAATTGTTTATGCACTGCTGTCACATTTAAAATGCAAATTGGTTACAGTGGGTATTGAACCAGGAATGGCTGCTCGCAAAGCATATGCTCTAACCACTACACTATTGGAATACTACTTATGTTGGATGTCTCTTGCTATTTAACTTCTTGTTCTGTTTAAGCTGGACTAAGAATAGCTAAGCAGTGAGCACACCCACACAGCTACGCTTAACCTTTATCGCATTTATAAAAAAAAAAAGTTTTGTTGTGTTATTTTATCTGTTCCATTCAGAATATCCCTGCTAGTGCTAAACCTGTTATTTTATCAACTTTCTGCTTCATGGTGGGCATACCTCTCAACCATTTGGAGCAAAAACTTTGGACAAACCCTAAAATGATGGGGGGGGGGGGGGGGACACATTTTAAATATTGCTCTTACAAACTTAGTTGATGATAGGTCTTGCATTAGCATGAATTTTCTGAAGGATGTGGAATCTTTTAAACTCAACTGTTTGTCATTTTATTTAAGGACTCCTCAGTTATTTTCCGGGAACGTATAGATTTAGGTACACACCAAAAATATGTGACAAAACTGCGGACATTCCGCAAAAATCTGTACAGTTAAGAGGTATGTAATCCTGGCATGTTGGGGTGTTATGGGGGTTCTTGTTCATTTTAATTGCTGAAAGTAGTTGCAGAGTATATATATTGGGTAGGGTCTTTGGATTTTAGTATTTAAGTGGATCTAAAACTAAGATCCAGTTGAGGGTGGTGTATTGCTGTTGAACATTCTGGCAGGGTTGATGATGTGTTGGGTGAACTTGTAGAAGTTTATGCTGTTTGTTGGGGAGTCAGTTATTAAATATTGCCTATTGATGTTTACATCTCCCATAATAAGAGTTTCATTGCAGATATTTTGTGACATCCAGGTGAGGATGTCCTCACAGGTTTGGATATTTTGTCCTGGTGGGATATATAGACTAACTATGCATAGCTGTTTAGATTTGTTAATTTGTAGTATTCCTATTTGGATTTCAGCATTTGAAAATGATGGTAGTGTTTTCTGGAAAGGTAGTATTGTGAGACAGCATAGATTAGGAATACCCCACCTCCTTTTTTGTTGGTTCTATCTTTCTGTGGTATGTTATAACCTGGGAGTATTATTTCACTATCTTGGATTAGGGGTTTCAGCTAGGTTCCAGTGACTGCTAGGCTGTCTGGGGTGTTTTCTGTTAGACAAGCATGGAAGTCTGAAATTTTGTTACAGACACTATGAATGTTTAAGGTTGCTAAGAGTAAATGTTTAGAAAATGGAGTTTGGTTGAGTGTAGTTATGCCTGAGGGTCCTGGGTTGGGGTAGATGTTACCACATAGGAATATTCTGTTTTGGTTGCTGAGGGGGTGTTTTTGAAGAATGTTTTATTTTGTTATAGGTTGCTAGATAGTGGTAGATATTTTTATTTATGGTGTATGGGCCAATATTTTTAGTTTTAATAAATAAATGAAATGGTATTCAAGTAGGCTGGATAATATATTAACAGAAGCTGTTTAATGGTTTGTCAGTACATCGGGGAGAAGTTGTAGAAGTACTAGCTGTGGGTGAAGTGTAGATTTGGGGGAGGTAATAAGAATTAGTAGGCTAACGGCAAGAGTTAGAAGTAGATTTGAGCATGGAGTATGTAGGGCATGCCATACTTGTAAAATGGATTTAGAAGAAGGTACTGTTATGGTGGAGATGGGGCAGGAGAGGGGAGGAAGCTTTGGTGGAGGGGGAGGGTACAGACAATGGTGGATTGTGCAAGTGGTGAAAGTTGATTGGAGGGGGTGGAGATACTGCTAAGTATAAATCTGAGGGGTACAGGGGTGATTTGGAATGGGGGTAGGGGAGCAGAGTGAGCCTGAAGGGCGAATGGATTGGGCAGAGCCACCCCAACAACTGCTAAGAACAAAAATTATCAGTGAGACTTGGAACTGAAATTGTGGAATGGCAAGTAGGTGAGAGCTGTGACCGCTAGTTTTTGGGGGTGCATTTGTTATTACAGCAGTATGCTATGCTTTGTAAGCAGCACTTTCAGCTGGGAGACACTGATTCAATTAGAGTTTCTGTGGGGAAAACAGCTTGACTTAGCCTTGTTAGTAGATGGAATAGCCTCAGAGTGGTGTTTTACTGCCACCTAGTGGCAGAAAGTGAGCAAGGCAAAGAGTGGAAAAAAAGGAGGAAACGCTATCAGCTGCTGTCCCTGCGAGTGCACACCACTTCATATAGATAGTAATATGCTAATAAATTGAAGTTCTTCATAAATATTATCACAGGAAAAGCACCTACATTAGCTTAACAGTAGGTTTCAATTCTTATAATGTAGGCTCTGTTATGTCCTTAGTTGAGCGGGAAGTATAACAGGCAGTGAGGTGAATGGGACCAGCTGGAGAGAGGGGTAGATCTGCATACAGCAAGCAGCACTTCATACTGAAGAAAAAAAAGAGTTCAAAAGGTTGTTAGGGGTGTACAGAAGGTAGGTTACTTGAAAAGGGTTGTTAGAGGTGAAAATTACAGACAGAAATTTGATAAAAGGAAACAGACAAAATGTAATTTGAGGAAAGCAAAATAAATACAGCCAGCAGGTATGGAGTAAAAGCAACAGTTAAGCAGGTAATTATATCACTACAGATATATGCAGTAAAAACAAAACTATACTTGTGGGAGACGCAGCTACCACAATATCTGAGAGTGAAATAGAAGACTAACTTTGTGCTACAGAACATAAGCTAGAAAACAGCAAAACAAAGTAGAAGTAGAAATGTAACAGTTCTAATAATTTTACCCTGAATTAGGAATGTGATCTTTCATGTCATAGCATTAGGAATCCTAAACTTTTGGAGAAAGTAAAACAGGTGAAAAATCTAAAAATGTACCATGATAACAACAGTTTCCAGTGTAAGAAAAGTATGGTACCGTTAATCAGAGTTTTCACCCTAAGGTTTGCAGAAGATATGGCCTTGCTCAAAACTGACTACCTGTATAGGTCTGCAGTCATAGGACTGCGTACATGTTTTTCTAACCTGATCAGATCCAAACATCTTGAAAGTCCTAAAGCATGAAGAGAAGTCTAAGATGACACCTTTACTTAGTTTATTAAAAGTATTTCATTTCATTTGCAGCTTTCCAGCATAAAAGGTATAAAGGTGGAAATGGAAATCAAACCAGAAGTAGATGAAAACCAGATAGCACCTGAAAATGTCAAGAAACAGAAGGAAATAAAATTGGAAAGCTCACAAATATAGTGTCAACTATAGAAGACTTATAGAAAAAACACGTTGACCAATATTTGACACAGTAACCGCGCCCTCAGACTCAAAAAACATATTAATTTCATCATGGTTTGATGTTTCCTACATTTTAACAGCACTCCGAGACTATTTTCAGCTTTTTAGATATTTTTAGATGCAATTTCTGACTCTGACCACATGGGGTCTGGCATATTGAAAAAATTCAGACTGTTTACTCTGCCTCGAAGTATCCCAAAATGCATTATTTGTCTCCCAAAAATTGCATCAGATCTGCCACTTTTTCCCTTAAGTTGCCGTGACTTCATTGACTTAACAGGAATTCACTGCAGTCTTCAAATCCACTACTTTTGGTTAAATTGTTATCCTTTTTCAATGACCACTTGAAACACAAGCAGTGCAAATGCTACAGAACAGAACACAAAAGTGCATTTTCTCGCTCTTTCACCTTAGAAATGCTAACTTGCTTTCTTTTGTGAAGGCTGGAATCTAGCTCTTCAAGGAATCTCCCCTCCCACTTCACACCTACCTTCCCTAGCTGTCAAAGAGCCAAGGGTAATTTGACCCATTATCTGCATGTGATTGACAGCTCGTCACAGCAGGTGACCAGACCAATGTATTGTTTGCTAGTCTGCCTTTTCCTCCTTACAGTGGGAGACTTTTTTTGTTGCACTACTCCTGTTAAATTTAAAACCAAGCAACATAGCACTGGTAATAGTTCCCTGCTTTGCAAAGCATCAGTCTGCCATTTATTTTCCCTTCCTGTTTAAATAGCTAACAGATGATACACTATAAACAAATAATTTCAGACCTGCATGACAGCACCCACATGCTTTGAGTCAATATTAAAAAAAAACCTATGGTAATGCATACCAGTTGTAATTTGTTGCACTTTAATTGTGCCAGACATAGTCTTATGCAATAACATGCTGTTACTGTCTATGCATGGTCACTGCAAAATTATCCTCTTTTTGTAGCCGTTACTGTACTTCATCAGTAGGGGTCTTCTTAATAGTGAGATTAGTCAACTTATTTGGCTGGACTTCACAGTTCCAGCAATGGTCAACTACATATACTGCATCATATATTGGTTTACTCAGAATTTCACCGCTTAGTATGCATGGTCTTACTACATTTTTTGCTTTACAGTATCTCAATTTACAAAGTCTGCGCTCTATCCATTTATCTCTATAAATATAACCCCTGTATTCATTAAGACTGCAGCATAATGAAGATCCATCACCTATTTAGCAGTTTATTTTAATGGATCTTACAAATCTATAGCAATCATATACCATTTAATTTTTAAAAATGTACCAGAAGTCAACTGATCCCTCAGACATACAAGATTAGCTGGCTTTTGGTTTACAATGTACAAAAGTGGCAATTCCCACAGCACTATTGTGAAAAGCCTCTGTACCTCGTCAAGGTAGCCAGCATCACAGAGGTCCACTCACACCACAATACTTCCGTCTACAGCCTGATCCACTCACATCACCACTTGCATGCAACAGTCTTCCAGATGCATGCGACGCTTGCCCAGCCAAAAAATCTACATGCCAACATTTATTCACCAAGGACCAGTACTTACACACTGTACAAGCTCCAGCTGCCGACAAATAAAAAGTCTGTCTGCCTGGGATGACATGCTGGACAAGCCACGCTGCTTCGCAAGGGACGGCTTGCACCTGTCACCCCTGGGCTTCCGGATATTGGCAAAGGCTCTTGCCACCCCCATAGTGCCTTTTTTAGGCAAGGCTCAAATTCTAAACCTACCACCCTAGAACACAAAAAAGGAAAAAAACTAAGGGTAATGCTGCTCAACGCCAGAAGTCTCAATCTCAAGATGCACGGACTCGAGGCCCTTCTCAGTATGGAGAACATCAATGTCTGTGCTGTGACAGAAACCTAGTTCAAGGCTCCTGAGAGCACCCCAGCATGATCAGGTTTCACCTCATATCATGCGTTCTGGCCCCAAAATCCGGACAACACCAAAAAAGGAGGGGGGGTGTCCATATTCATAAAGGACACCCACACCTCAAGGTTGGTGGCAACGCACGATGCATCGGAGACCATCCAGGTGCAATTAACCATAGGCAAGACTGCTCTGCAATTTGTAGCATGTTACAGGCCACCCTCTCAAACTCAGGAACCTCACATGGCCTTCCTGAAAACACTGGAGGGGATAAATGTATCTCCAAACACCATCATACTAGGTGACTTCAACTACCCTAATATAGACTGGGAACACTACTCAAGCCCAAACACTCTAGCCCAAAGGTTCCTGGAGTTCATAAACTCAAATGCCATGGAACAACTAGTCACCATCCCCACAAGAGGAGAAAACATACTTGATCTCATCATCACGAACATGGGATCACAATGTTCAACACCGGAAGTATACCCCTCACTGGTGAGATCAGATCATAAACTAATCTCGCTGGAGGTCCTCATCCCGCCCCCACCTGAAATAAAAAAGACCACAGTGAAAAACTTCTCAAAAGCCGACTTCGCACTTCTAAAAACTAGTGTGGTCTTCCTTTAAGGCCCCTGAGCCAGTGGTAAACATTACTCAAACCGCTGAATCACTTACAAATGCCTTCTACCAGCACCTACAGGACTGCATGGATCAGGCAATCCCAAACAAAACTGTACCAAAGGCAAGCGTCCAATCTGGTGGACCCCAGCCATAAACAAGCTATACAACAAAAGGAGGAAGCTACTACAAAATAGAGCAAAATCCTTGAAAGGTAAGACACCTTTGATCATTATAAGTAAAAAACTAAGAGCTCTCATAAAATCATCCAAGGCAAATTTTGAGAGAAAAATCGCCAAGGACACAAAAGACAATCATAAGGCCTTCTTTAGCTATGTTAGAAACCTAGGAGGAAACTCCCAGATATGCTCAGAATTAGTTCAAAATGATGTGAAGATTACTGAACCTACACACATTGCCAACATACTGGCTGACAGGTTCAGTGCAAAGTCCCCCCCCCCTCCCCCCCCAAAAGGAGAGATATCTATACCAGAGGATTGTAGCCCTCCAAACATCTCCAATGCCCAGGTGAGAACTGCTCTCTCCAAGGCAAAAAACACAGCATCCATGGGACCGGATGGTGTCCCCGGCTGTGTGCTCCATGAACTCAATGAGGAATTAAACCCACAGTTAGGACAGCTGTTTAATCTTAGCATCACCTCAGGATGCACTCAAGGAGTGGCGCACGGCGACTGTGGTCCCACTTCACAAGGGTGGTGCCTCCACCGACCCTGGAAATTACCGTCACATTAGCTTGACAAGCCTTATCTGCAAAGCCATGGAGAGGATCATAATGGAACTCATAAATAAAGACAGGGAACTTGCAGACTTTGGATCCAACCCAGTTTGGCTTTGTCAAAGGCAGATCATGCCTTTTAAACTTGGTTGACTTTTTCGAAACAGTCACCAAGGCCATTGATGAGGGAAAGGCAGTCCATACAGCCTACCTCGACCTGGCAAAGGCCTTCGACACAATACCCCACTCAGGTATCATCGAAAAACTCATCAGGTTGAATGTAAAAGTACAGTTTTGTACCTACCATAAATGTAGATGTTCGAAGATCCACATTGCTGCAGTCCTTACACTTGGGTAGTCCGCTGTCCTCGGTCGGCCCGAATATCAAAGTATAAGGCTGACGTCGGTCAAGGCGCATTTGACTGACATCAGGACGTCAGGGTACAAATGCGCATGACCGACGCCATATCCTCAGTCTTTTCTTGCCCCAGATGTCAGAAGACCCTAAAAATAAAGGTCAAAACCAAAAGACAGCAAACAACCAACCAACCACCCTTGCACTAACTATATGTACAATATATACAATATACACAATATGTACAACCCAACCCACACAACCACCTCTAACTGCAGAGGGGAAGGAGGGAGGGTAAATTGGACTGCAGCAATGTGGATCTTCGAACATCTACATTTATGGTAGGTACAAAACTGTACTATGTTCTTCATCTCACATTGCTGCATTCCTTACACTTGGGTAGAATCCCAAAGCAGAGGTAAGGGAGGATGGCTAACTACAAGGAAGCAGGAGCTGACAAAATGCCCTGCAAAACAGCAGTGGCAAAACCAGCCCTGGATTTAGAGTAAAGTGGCAGGTGATAATGCCTAGAGAAAGTATGCACTGAACTCCAAGTAGCTGCCTCCAAAATATCCTTGGTTGCCACTCCCCTCAAAAAAGCTGTTGAAGTGGCAGTAGCCCTAGTGGAATGAGGCCTAATCCCAGCTGGAACTTCCTTGCCATGATGGGAAGAACAGAAAGCAATGCAAAACCCAATCCACTTAGAAATAGTTTGTTTTGACACAGGCTTGCCCTGAGAACTCAAAGCAAAAGAAACAAACAACTGCTGAGACTGCCTGAACCCTTTAGTTCTGTCTAAATAATAACGCAACTGCCTGTGTACATCTAAAGTGTGCAAAATCTTTTCCCCTTTATTTTGGGGATTTGCATAAAAAGTAGGCAAATGAATAGTTTGGTTTAAAGCCACACTAGAAACCACCTTAGGCATAAAGGAAGGATTAGTACGTAATGATACCCTATCCTTATGGAAAATCAAAAAAGGCTCAACCGCCATAAGGGCCTGCAATTCAGAAACCCTTCTTGCAGAGGTAATTGCCAACAAAAAAGCAGTCTTCCATGATAAATATCTCAACTCAGAAGTAGCTGCAGGCTCAAAAGGTTGTAGAGTGAGTTTCTCCAACACAAAATTGAGATCCCAAGCAGGAGTAGGAGCTCTTCGTGGGGGTCTTATATTCTTTGCCCCTCTAAGAAATTGCTTGAACAAAGGATGAGAAAACAATGGTGGGTCACAATCATAGTGAGCCGAAATTGCTGCAGCATGAACCTTAATAGAAGAGAAAGACAAACCTTTGTCCAATAACTCAGTAAGATATTGAAGAGCCACACTCAAATTAGGCTCTGAAACATCAAAATCTTTTGCTGCACTCCAAAATAAAAATCTCTTCCATTTATCTGCGTACACTTTCCTAGTACTAGGCCTTCTAGCTTCCAAAATCACATTCAAAACTTGTTATGGAAGTTGAGACCCTCTATGGTTCAAAACAGAATATGCCAGGCTGTTAGGTGAAGAGAGTGAAGTTTGACATTCAGCAAATGGCTGTCCTCCTGTGACAACAGGTGTGGAATCAAGGCAAAGGCCATGGAGGCTTCCGCACCAGACTTCTCAATAATGGGTACCAGTGCTGTCGAGGCCAATCTGGAGCTATTAAAATCATCCTTGGCTTGTCCTGTCTGACCTTTAGAAGTACCTTTGGGAGGAGAGGCAGAGGAGGAAAGGCATACACATGAAGATTGCTCCAATTGAAAGAAAGAGCATCCACTCTCCAAGCTGTGGGATGAAACCTTTTGTGCAAAACTTTGGCAGCTGATGGTTCAGTGGAGAAGCGAACAGATCTATGTCTGGAGTTCCCCATGACACTGTCAATTTCTGAAATACATGAGGATCCAATTTCCACTCGTGGGGATCCATAATTGCCTGCTCAACACATCTGCTAAGGAGTTCTGTGCTCCTGGCAGAAACCTTGCCTGAAGATTGAGCTTTAAACTGAGAGCAGTCTCCCACAAAATCATTGCTTGCCTGCATAGAGGATAAGAATGCGTTCCCCCTTGCTTGTTGATGTACCACATGATAGTTGTGTTGTCTGTTAGAATCAACACCTGCCCAGGAAGAAGTAATTCCTTGAAAGCTATTAATGCAAACTGGACTGCTAACATCTCCTTCATGTTGATATGTAGATGTTGTAGTCTGACAGGCCACTTGTTTTGTATCCACTTTCCATTTAGATGAGCTCCCCAAGCTTTGTCTGAGGCATCTGTCATTAAAATCTGACTCGCCTCTGGCCGGGTCACAGAGAGTCCCTTGTTTAGGTGACATTCCTGAGCCCACCATAAAAATTCCTTTTGAATGCAAGGTATTATTTGAATGACAGTGTCCAGATCCTGGCAGTGCTGCGTCCATACATTTTTGAGATACCATTGTAGCTTCCTCATATGCAGTTTGGCATTGGGAAGCACCAGAATACAAGATGCCATGAACCCTAATGCTTGAAGGACTGTCCTTGCAGTCAGCACGGACTGATGAGATAGTTGATGGAAGTAAAGGGATAGACTCTTTTGTTTGTCCGGGGTTAAAAAGGCCATCTGGGATGCTGTATTCAGTCTCACACCCAGAAAGCACATGTCCTGAGAGGGTACTAGACTGGACTTTATTTCGTTCACAGAATACCCTAGGCATCTTAGCACTGCTATCACATATTCCAAATGATGAAGAAGCTCTTCCTTCCTTGAGCCAGAATCAGGCAGTCGTCCAAATAAGGATAGATTTGTATTCCTTTTAGCCTGAAGAACGCTATCACTGGAGCCAGAACTTTCGTGAACACTCTGGGCAGTAGATAAGCCAAAGGGCAATGCAGAGAACTGATAGTGAGAAGTCCCAGCTCAAACGCAGATACTTCCTGCAACTTAGTCTGATAGGAACATGAAGATAAGCCTCCTTGAGATCCAAAGTTACCATCCAATGATCTTTGCCCAGCAGAGGTAAAGCTGCTGCAACGTCAACATTTTGAACTTGGGAATGTCCAGATAAGTGTTGAGGATAGATAAATCCAAAATTGGTCTCCACGTGTTCCCCTTCTTTGGTACTAGGAACAGGCGAGAATAAAACCTAGACCCACTTCTGGCATAGGGACCGGCTGTATGGCCCCTATTTGGAGCAACAGAGAAACCTGCTTGTGAGCCTCTATTCTTTGTTGAGGAGGAACGTCTGGCATGCCTTTGAAAGGAGGCAAAGTATGGAAATAAAACCTGTAGCCGTGGTGTATGATATCCAATACCCATCTGTCTTGGGTAATTAAACTCCAATTTTCTTTGAAAAGTGCCAACCTTCCTCCCAAAGGTGCTGCCAGACGAGAAGGCTCTGGCAGCTGAAAAGGTAGGTCATTGGGTCTGTTTATGAAAGGACTGACCCCTGCCCTCCCCCGAAGACTGTGCAGGAGAACTCCCTGTTCTAGGCCTGAAAGAGCCCTGAGCTCTGCCCCTACCACGTCTAGATCTACCCCTAGACTGGGAATCATAAGAACGACACGCCCACCCCTTAGTAGGCCAATTTCTACTAAACTTTGGAGGCTGGACCTGCAAAAAATCTTTAACAGTCTGCATAGACTTAGCCTTGTCCTCCATTTTCTTTAAAACTGTCTCAACAGGAGGACCAAACAACACGTCAGATTGTAAAGGAGCATCTAAAATCCTTTTTAACATGATCAGACAAATTCTGATCCCGTAGCCAGGCATGCCTGCGAAGAACTGACCCAGTGGCAGCCACCCTAGACGAGGCCTGTACAGCATCAAAACCACATTGCAAAGAATGCTTACCCACCTGTTCAGAAACATGTACTAAATCTTGCAACTCTTTACAATCAATACCTACTGCCAGAGCATCAACCTTAGACTTTAATTGTGAAAGGAGATAGTTCTGGTATTTCAACATGTGAAACTGGCAATTCAAAGCCCTCATAGCCAGAGTGGAAGAAGTATAAACTTTCTTTCCCCATCTATCCAAGGCCCTAGCCTCTTTGTCTGCAGGAACCGGATTCTTAACAACAGAAGCCTTAACACCTTTAGGCCCCTGACTAACAGTTTCTGGGTCAGCCCTAGGACTCTTAAATAGATACTTATGAGCTTCAGGCACCCTGTAATACCTATCCGGCTTAACAGGAGCAGGAGGCAAAGAATCAGGATTAAGAGAAGCCTCTGTAAAACATCTTCTACCACATCCAAAACAGGAGGTATAGCCAAAGGCCTATGCTGGGGTAAAACAAAATTCCCTAAGCCTTTTCCTGGAATCAGAGAAGTCCTGACCTTCCCACTTAAAATGCTCCCTCATGGAATGAAGAGTTTCTGAAAAGAAAAATCCTCAGGAGGAGAAGCAGAAGGAGTAGAATCATCCACATCAGAATCAGAATAAGGAGAATACTCCTGCAAGTCTTCAGCCGAAGACTCTGAAACATCTGAAGCCTGCTCAAAACCCCCAGCTCAGGCTCCATCCTAGGCCTCTTATCAGGAGGGGGCATAGAACCCCTAATTAAAGTAATCAAATCTTCTGCCATTTTAAGCATATGCTTCTTGGGCACAGTACCTGAAGAGCTAGGGATAACACCAACTGAAGCCAAACCTGGCCTGCCCCTGGGAGAAGCCTTTGAAACAGAAGGAGAGGGCCTAGCCACCCTAGGAAGGGAGGGGAGTATAGTAACCTGAGAAGCCCCCTCAGCCTGACTTGCCTCCTGAGAGGCCACATCTTGCAATAATAAGGTCTCACCCTGGGAACACAAAGAAACCTCCACCGACACCTCTAAAGAACCGGCGTCCGGTACAGACGGTTCTTCTAGCCTGGGCTTGACTGCCTTGTCCTTGCGCTTCTTTGAAGAAGCGGGCGTCGGAGCATCCAACGGCATTTTATAATTACACCGCTTCCCAAAGACTAACCTTGCACAATCCAACCTTCTCTTTATAGTGCGTTTATTAAATCTAGCACAAGAGCGACAGCCAACAACGTCGTGCTCAGGCCCTAAGCAAGGAATACACAAAGTGTGATAATCTCTATGCGGTATCTGTTTCCCACAAGAAATGCAATTATTGACTTTTTCTGACATCCGTAAATCACAGAGGCAAGAAAAACTAAAATATTCCCAACGGGTACTTAGCCAACTTTGAACTCGGTCTGAAACTTCAAAATCGAAAAATCTCAGAACGCCAACCGGCACTTGCAATGCTGCTTCTGCATCGGACCATGCGGCAAAAAAGACTGAGGATATGACGTCGGTCATGCGCATTTGTACCCTGACGTCCTGATGTCAGTCAAATGCGCCTTGACCGACGTCAGCCTTATACTTTGATATTCGGGCCGACCGAGGACAGCGGACTACCCAAGTGTAAGGACTGCAGCAATGTGAGATGAAGAACATCCCATACATCACAAGATGGGTTGCAAACTGGCTAAGTGACAGAACCCACAGGGTCAGAGTTGCTGGAGCCATGTCAGACTCTAAGCCTGTCACAAGTGGTGTCCCACAGGGCTCAGTCCTGGGTCCACTCTTGTTCGGCATCTACTTTTCTGAAGTACAAGCAAACACAGGAGGGTTATGGCTGACAAAGTTTGCTGATGACTGCAAACTGGGCGCCATAGTCGAAAACACTTCTGACACAGATATCCTTCAGAAGGGCCTCACAGAAATGGATAACTGGTGCCAGAGCCATGGCCTAAAGTTAAACGCCAAGAAATGCATAGTCATACCCTTCGGGAAAAACAAGGTTACCCCTAGCTACCATATAGGTGGCAATCCACTGAGCACAGAAGAAGTCATCAGGGACCTGGGGACCCAGGTTGACACTAGCCTTCGCTTGACACTCATGTTGCTAAAGTAGTCAGGAAAACCTTCTACATTGCCCACCTGATCATGAAGGGATTCACATCTAGATCAAGGGAGGTCATCGTCCCCCTGTACTCATCACTCATTAGACCTATGATTGAGTACAATGCCCCATTCAGAATGTATCTGACCCGACACCTGCAGCAGCTGGAAAGGCCCCAAAAGTTCCTCACCAAAAGGATAAAGGGTCTCAAAAATATGTCTTATGTTGCCCGACTGAAAGAACTCCAGCTCTATTCAGTCTCATACCGCTTGCTCAGAGGTGACCAGTGCCTGACATATAAGGCCATGTCAAACCCAGATTTGATGAATATGCTTCACCTCAAAAAATCTAGACCCCTCAGAACCACAAGGGCGGGAGACTTAAACCTTGACACGGTTATTAATAGAACGTGCTGGAGGGACAGATTTATCACCCAGAGACTCCCTATGCTGTGGAACAAAATCCCGGTACATGTGAGGCAGAGCACCTCGCTGGCCTTGTTCAAGAGGAATCTTGACCAATGGATGGGAGATCGCAGATATACCCCAGGGATTACTTCAGTGTCACTGCTTGACAGAGGCACAGCAAAATAATAGGCATAGTTTTATTCAAACTAAAGGGGTGGCGAAAGCCACATAACTATGGGCTAGGCTTATAAATGCCCTTGGGCAGATAGCCTAGTATGAACCTATGAACCTATAATCATACACAACTTCATACCGCTCCATCATTCACACAACCCCTAGTACTGCAAATCAAGGCTAAGACAAGACATTCCACAATAGTGGTCTCTTGGTCTACATCTGCACAACATGACAGATCTTACACAAGTTATGCCAATCGATTGACCTTTGTTATTTTATGTAATTCTAGCAGCACACATACACATCACTATTTCTGAAAACTTTAGTATCACTTCATAATACCAGTACACATTCCATAAATATCATTTGTCCAGAGCCTCAACTGCTCAACAGCAGGAACACCATGTACCTCAAAATTGCAAACTTGCATGCTCAGATACTTGTTCCCAAATGACCACAAGCAGACAAAAGTTTCACCCGGACTAACTGGTTACAAACTACTATGCCTACTTTACTACCTGCTCCCTCAAAGCTATGAATGCTTCACTATTTCATGCTTGGATTGATACTCCATTGAAAATGGCACTTTCCAAGTGTGTAATGTGCAGGACTCTAATCATACCATTCACAGTTGAAGCCAAAAAGATACATTTAGTGACTGCATGTAATAGCCAGTCCATACACCATCAGTAATACAATTCTACCTTACATAGCTTATCAATTCCATCCATTTAACCATCACACACACACCATTTAATTTACCATCCATTAACAACTTAAGAACCAATCCAGTTAGCTATATTCATCAAGTCAGGAAACCTTAACATTACACATCACAAACCATCCATAACCCATTTGTAGACTCCTTTCACATCACATGAATTCATTGTAGCACAATGTTAGACATTGCATTCAACACGATGGTCTTCTGTAGTGAGCTGTACTACTTCCATGCATTGAACACGATGGTCTTCTGTAGTGAGCTGTACTACTTCCATGCATTGAACACGATGGTCTTCTGTAGTGAGCTGTACTACTTCCATGCATTCAACACGATGGTCTTCTGTAGTGAGCTGTACTACTTCCATGCATTCAACACGATGGTCTTCTGTAGTGAGCTGTACTACTTCCATGCATTCAACACGATGGTCTTCTGTAGTGAGCTGTACTACTTCCATGCATTCAACACGATGGTCTTCTGTAGTGAGCTGTACTACTTCCATGCATTCAACACGATGGTCTTCTGTAGTGAGCTGTACTACTTCCATGCATTCAACACGATGGTCTTCTGTAGTGAGCTGTACTACTTCCATGCATTCAACACGATGGTCTTCTGTAGTGAGCTGTACTACTTCCATGCATTCAACACGATGGTCTTCTGTAGTGAGCTGTACTACTTCCATGCATTCAACACGATGGTCTTCTGTAGTGAGCTGTACTACTTCCATGCATTCAACACGATGGTCTTCTGTAGTGAGCTGTACTACTTCCATGCATTCAACACGATGGTCTTCTGTAGTGAGCTGTACTACTTCCATGCATTCAACACGATGGTCTTCTGTAGTGAGCTGTACTACTTCCATGCATTCAACACGATGGTCTTCTGTAGTGAGCTGTACTACTTCCATGCATTCAACACGATGGTCTTCTGTAGTGAGCTGTACTACTTCCATGCATTCAACACGATGGTCTTCTGTAGTGAGCTGTACTACTTCCATGCATTCAACACGATGGTCTTCTGTAGTGAGCTGTACTACTTCCATGCATTCAACACGATGGTCTTCTGTAGTGAGCTGTACTACTTCCATGCATTCAACACGATGGTCTTCTGTAGTGAGCTGTACTACTTCCATGCATTCAACACGATGGTCTTCTGTAGTGAGCTGTACTACTTCCATGCATTCAACACGATGGTCTTCTGTAGTGAGCTGTACTACTTCCATGCATTCAACACGATGGTCTTCTGTAGTGAGCTGTACTACTTCCATGCATTCAACACGATGGTCTTCTGTAGTGAGCTGTACTACTTCCATGCATTCAACACGATGGTCTTCTGTAGTGAGCTGTACTTCCATGCATTCAACACGATGGTCTTCTGTAGTGAGCTGTACTACTTCCATGCATTCAACACGATGGTCTTCTGTAGTGAGCTGTACTACTTCCATGCATTCAACACGATGGTCTTCTGTAGTGAGCTGTACTACTTCCATGCATTCAACACGATGGTCTTCTGTAGTGAGCTGTACTACTTCCATGCATTCAACACGATGGTCTTCTGTAGTGAGCTGTACTACTTCCATGCATTCAACACGATGGTCTTCTGTAGTGAGCTGTACTACTTCCATGCATTCAACACGATGGTCTTCTGTAGTGAGCTGTACTACTTCCATGCATTCAACACGATGGTCTTCTGTAGTGAGCTGTACTACTTCCATGCATTCAACACGATGGTCTTCTGTAGTGAGCTGTACTACTTCCATGCATTCAACACGATGGTCTTCTGTAGTGAGCTGTACTACTTCCATGCATTCAACACGATGGTCTTCTGTAGTGAGCTGTACTACTTCCATGCATTCAACACGATGGTCTTCTGTAGTGAGCTGTACTACTTCCATGCATTCAACACGATGGTCTTCTGTAGTGAGCTGTACTACTTCCATGCATTCAACACGATGGTCTTCTGTAGTGAGCTGTACTACTTCCATGCATTCAACACGATGGTCTTCTGTAGTGAGCTGTACTACTTCCATGCATTCAACACGATGGTCTTCTGTAGTGAGCTGTACTACTTCCATGCATTCAACACGATGGTCTTCTGTAGTGAGCTGTACTACTTCCATGCATTCAACACGATGGTCTTCTGTAGTGAGCTGTACTACTTCCATGCATTCAACACGATGGTCTTCTGTAGTGAGCTGTACTACTTCCATGCATTCAACACGATGGTCTTCTGTAGTGAGCTGTACTACTTCCATGCATTCAACACGATGGTCTTCTGTAGTGAGCTGTACTACTTCCATGCATTCAACACGATGGTCTTCTGTAGTGAGCTGTACTACTTCCATGCATTCAACACGATGGTCTTCTGTAGTGAGCTGTACTACTTCCATGCATTCAACACGATGGTCTTCTGTAGTGAGCTGTACTACTTCCATGCATTCAACACGATGGTCTTCTGTAGTGAGCTGTACTACTTCCATGCATTCAACACGATGGTCTTCTGTAGTGAGCTGTACTACTTCCATGCATTCAACACGATGGTCTTCTGTAGTGAGCTGTACTACTTCCATGCATTCAACACGATGGTCTTCTGTAGTGAGCTGTACTACTTCCATGCATTCAACACGATGGTCTTCTGTAGTGAGCTGTACTACTTCCATGCATTCAACACGATGGTCTTCTGTAGTGAGCTGTACTACTTCCATGCATTCAACACGAAGGTCTTCTGTAGTGAGCTGTACTACTTCCATGCATTCAACACGATGGTCTTCTGTAGTGAGCTGTACTACTTCCATGCATTCAACACGATGGTCTTCTGTAGTGAGCTGTACTACTTCCATGCATTGAACACGATGGTCTTCTGTAGTGAGCTGTACTACTTCCATGCATTCAACACGATGGTCTTCTGTAGTGAGCTGTACTACTTCCATGCATTCAACACGATGGTCTTCTGTAGTGAGCTGTACTACTTCCATGCAATGTGATTCCATCGTACAGGTAGCCAAATGTAATTACCTTGCAGAAAAGAGGCTGAAATGTGGAGTATGACCACTACTTTTCCACACAGCCAGGGGGTGCAAAGACAAAATCCTCAACTCTTTACACACTCGGATATGTGCATAAAACACAATTAGTCTGTAAACATCCACAGTATGGATAACAGAGGTTCCTGAATAGGTCTATCACCATTGCCATGGACGGTTTTGTCTTGAGCAAAATCATAACATTGACTAGATGGGAGACCCTACAGTCCCAGGTTACTGCCCATGAAATGTCATGGCAAGAAATCCAGAGTGAGACAAGACTCTGAATAGACCATCGAGTATATCCAAAACAGGGGGTATAGCCAGAGGCCTATGTTGTGGTAGTAAGAGAAATTCCCTTATAGTCTCGTCTTAGAGTCTGAGTAATCTTGACCTTCCCAAAGGAAGTGTTCTCGCAGGGTGTGTAAGGTTTCCCCAAAGGAGTAGTCTACAGGAGGAGACAGAAGGAATGGATTCCTCTGCATCAGAGTCTTCATAGGGAGAGACAGATTCTTCATGGTAATCAGAATGCTCATAAATGATGGAAGCCTGTTCTGAGGACAGGGATTATTCCTCCACTCTAGGCCTTTTATCTGGGAGGGTGGGTGAGTACCCCTGATAAGAGTAATCAAGTCCTTAGCCATTTTAAGCATCTGCTTCTTCGTTGGGGTTCCAGGTGAGGGGCCCTTAGAAAACGGTTTCCTGGGGTGTTTGGAAGCCTTGGTAAAGGCCTTGATAGAGAAGGTAGAGGGAGGTCTGAAGACGCCATGAGAAGAGGCAGATTTCTCGACTGTCTCAGCATCAGTAGCAAAGGAGGCTTCGGTATAGCCAGGTAAGATTTCGGCCAACACACCAGCCTCGGGTACCGAAGGCACTGCTAAAGAGGTGTCATCTGTAGGCAGAGGCTGCGTCATAGTCTCGCTGTGAACTGGGACACTAGAGGTCCACTTAAGCATGGTGTCGGTAGAGGCCGCGGACCGCATGTGTCTGGCCTTTTCCTTGTGTTTTCTATGTAAATGCATAGTCAGTATATCAGACAACATTGTAAAATTCAAATCTTCTCCAAAAAGATTTTCAGCGAACTCGCCCGACGCTTTATAGTGCGCATATTGAAAGAAGCAAAAGTTTACAGGCCGAGACGTAGTGGTCTGGGCCTAAGCAAGGTATGCAAAGGGAATGGAAATCCCTATGAGGTATTTGCTTCCCACAAGAAATACAATTAACTTTTACTGCTTTTAGTGACATTGGTCTGAGCCAAGAAATTTATCCCCAATGGGGTACTTAGCTTTTTAGATGCTTTTGGAATGGTGATATTTAGTTATTTCATGAGCTGGCCGACCGGCACTTGCAAACTGCTTCTGCCTCGGGCACCGTGCGGCAAGAAATACTGAAGAAAATGGCGTTGGTTGTTTCCTTTATACCCATGCCGCACTGACCTCAGGGAAGAAGTGAAGACAAACGACGCCGGACCAGGACTTTGGAATAATGCTGACCGAGGGATCGCCTGATGGCAGGACAACCCATTTGTGATGACTGCAGCTGTATGCACGATGAACATTGTCCAATGCCACCCACAGGAGCCAGTGCACAATCACAGGATGGGGAGTGTGTGAAGTAATACTGCAACATGGAAGGAATGGACATCTTTTGGGTAACAATTCACACAACTTTGATGTTCTCCAGTTCCACTGTTGTACTATTCCATGTGGTTGCCTTCCGCAGCTCACCAGGAAGTCTATTATTTGCTAGATGTTTCCCTAGGAAAAGGTGGATGGCAGCTCGTTCCAATCTAGCTCTGCCCATTGTGATTGTCCTGCTTGCATTTTTTTACACAACATCTCATCTATGGAACAACTAGCTACTTCAATGATAGCGTTGGTGGTGGTGCCACGTTCCTTAAGTCCCCTGAGTAGGCCATGGATCTTCTGTAGTGAGCTGTACTACTTCCATGCAATGTGTTTCCATGGTACAGGTAGCCAAATGTAATTACCTTGCAGAAAAGAGGCTGAAATGTGGAGTATGACCACTACTTTTCCACACAGCCAGGGGGTGCAAAGACAAAATCCTCAACTGTTTTACACACTCGGATATGTGCACAAAACCCAATTAGTCTGTGAACATCCACAGTATGCATAACAGGTTCCTGAATAGGTCTACCACCATTGCCATGAAGGACGGTTTGGTCTTGAGCAAAAACATTACATCGACTTGACGGGAGACCCTCCCGTCCGATGTTAATGCCCGTAAAATGTCATTGCTTCATGTACATACATTTAGGTGAGTCTTTGACATCTCTCACAGGGGGTTCTGTTCAGTACTTTTTACTTCTAGTTAAACCCATGTAGGTGTCCATTTCATATGTTATCTTAAATGTAGAAACCCCTTCCTGAAGGTTCAGAAGGTAGTCTGTATAACGGTCCATTCAGGTTGCGAAATGCAGACATATCTAAAAAAAAAGTCAGTTTATAGGTCATTATGCACCCCTCTGTATTCATTACTACACAATACTGGATTAGGTGGATGTTACTTTTCTGTGTCTCGAAAAACTTTGTAAACTTCATGGAAAATATTTTCCTCTTTGATAGGCAAGATTGCCTTGTTCATCTGTGATCACTACAGTGTTTAGTTGGTCCACTGAGTGTGGTAACTTGGTGTGATTGACCATAGAGGGAACCAGGGCTCTCTTGACCAGTATTGAGTCAACCTAAAGATGTACCCTTTGTCCGGCTTAAGTTTCAGCTGCACATTTGGAAAGACTCGGAAGGGTGGTACAGCATGCAGACAATTCCCCTGCCAAGAGGTGGAGATGCCATCACTTATCACTGCCTCTTATTCCTTTGTCATTTTGCAATGCCAGCCTAATTGCCTGTTGGAAAAGGCAAACAGGTGCATTTGAGGTACGCCCCACATGTGGTCCAGTTCCAGTAAGATCTCTGAAGCTGTACAGAATGCCCGGGTGCATCCCAATGGGTGTCACTTAACTGGTCAATCAGGGCTAATCTTGCATATTCTAGCAGTCGTTAGAACCACAAAACAGTTAAAATTAATTTAACTGCAGTGAGCTATTAATGGTATAGGTGTAGTCTCGCCTATTACCATCAATAGCTGGGGATAATATTACTCAGTTAATTGAAAAAAATTCCCAACATTTACTTACCCAGTCCACATTAGTAAATGTGCTGTTTCAACCTGGAGGTTTACTACAGTCACCGAATCGTGAAATATGTCTAGCAATCACCATACTCTTCTCAGGACGTTCACACTTAGCAATATTCTTTGGTATGTCAGGTATAGACATGGGTTGTGTTTCCAAGATCCCTCGCTTAGCTTTTATAACTTCCAACATCAGGTCATATATGTAGTCAAACTTTCTTTTCTCAAATATTGGTTTGGCTACCCACTCCTGTTTTGCTTTTGGGTACACCACACGATACCTTAGCTCTCCCTTTGCTGCTGATTTCTTTGTAGGGAATCTCACCACTGCTTGCTCACGATGAACGTTCTCATTATGATCCAGGATGGCAAGTATGATTCTTGCTTTCATTCCTGCAAAACTAAAGTGCTCAAACTTGGGGCAATATTTGCATAGTAATGCATGGAACACCTCCAGATCGCCAGTATGGCAGAATTTGGTGATGTGCTTCAAATCTTTAATGAGAAATTTGTTGGCAACAATTCTCTTCAATGCACTGTGACAGGCATCATCTTCTTCCAGCCACTTTGTCTCATCTCCATCGATGAGTGGCATTTCATGTCCACAACAGGAAACCTTGTTGCCACCATCCCAACTGTGTTGGTCGGTTACATGGTAGAGCAACGACAACCATTTCTCCTCTAGTACTACTGCATCCCCTTCACATGTTTCAGCACACCACCACAGGTGATTTGAAATACTGTGGCACCACTGCAGTAAGTCTTGCTTGCCTCTCCTTTTCCCAGCTTCAGTGATTTTCTTAGTCAAATATTTGGTCATATGCCACACATCAAACTGATGATCCACCCTTGGAAATTCTGTGCGCATCAATAACCTTATTCCAGGATGTCTGTCTGTCACCACAAGGCTGACATTAACATTTTTATCCATCAAGTTTTTCATGCGCTTCTTAAAAGCTTTCTTCTCCAGTGCCACTGAGGATACACCTCGGCTGACCTGCTCCAGGCAGAAATCTACAATGAATCCAGAATCCAGGTCCATCATGCTGTAGCAGCAGTACTTTGCAGAATAGCCTGGACTATCACACCGCCCATCTCCAGCTAACTTTACTTCCTTACCCATTGCATCTTCTAGCAGACGAGACTGATGATGTGTCCAAGTATGGTGCAAAACGGGGAATAAATACTCCCGTTGAATCGAATAGAATGTGGTTTCACTTATAAATTCAAGTCCTAGATAAGCACTGAATCACGCTATATGTGCATATGTACTTCCACTGAAAAGTACAGACGATGCCAGTAGAAGATTGCCAGCTGGCATTCGGCCGATTAATGGTTGACTTTCCCAATGGAGAACTTCATGTCCATTACTGCATGAAACATTCACCGAGACATAGGATCCCAACTTCACTTTCCTCAGTTCCACAGCCGAGGTGTGGCATTGTGGACAGGTCAGTTTCATTAACAGGCAATCCAGGCAGGACTCAAACACAAGGAACTTTGATTCTCCAACCATTTTCTCGTCTTCGTCCTGTTCCAGCACTGTGTCTTCGATCTCTGACGTAGACAAGTTGTCAGAAGTGTACAACCAGTCTGGATCCTTTTCCACATCATCTGTCCACTGAGAAAGTGAGGAGCTGCTATGCATGCTCATGTTATGGACGTCCTTTCGTAGCTTGACCGGCATACTGCAATGTGTCATCTCCGCAGCAATGTATGCACTAGAGCTACATGTGGCCTCTTCAGTGCAACTTTTGTCCTTTTCATTGGGACATCAAATCTCAATCAGGTGCTGATTGGCATTATTGAAACTGTGTTGTGGTCCGTCCGCACTCAGTTCTGTTTGTACATCCTTTGATTGTTTAAAATATGTGTGGTGTAACAGTGGTGAGACTCCTACTTCTGGATCCTGTACAGCTGCATCAATCATAGTGCGTGGTACTGTTTGAAGGTCCTTTAGCTTCACTTGAATTCCTATGCTGCTACCTTTCTTTTGGCGAAAGTTTGTCTGGCATGCGACTGTACTCTGACTGTAAATCCCAGTCTCCATTGCGTATACTTCCATGTTTTCGACTACCTCTTCATACAAATCATTTGCTTGAACCTACAATCACATAAGTGTTAATCAGTCAATGCTTGACTAATGACAAAGTTGACTACAGACACTCTACGATAACAGGATAAGCATTTTGATTGCCGACATCCGGACTCAATATTGTCAAGGGAGTCCCAATGAACTACATAAACATTTTGTAATTTACACTATTACTCAGAACAACATAGACTGAATGCTTATCCAGAATCGCATATTACTGTAGGTTTTCATCTAAACTTACTTCCACACATTCTTGATGCGCTTGACAGTCTTCCATTCGGTCTTCCACAGTGTGTCTTGACGCATCATTATCTGCATCCCTTTGATTCTGTCGCTGCACATGCATCCTCTGCAAGAGATACAAAAAGTAAGGCACATTAAATTTACATTCCCCCGAGTAGTGACTAATGATTTGTGCACTGAAGAGGTAATACAATTACACTCACCTTGCGTTGCACAGACCGTTGCTCTGTCACAAGGTCTTGCAATGTAGGCTGCGTTGTACTCAGAAGGTCTTCAATAAGCTGCATGTAAAAAGTACATCCAATTAACTGTTGCAATTTGAAACACATGCAGTGCCAGTATCTCACTACGCAAACGTCAGTTGACTCATTGAACCTTTCATTGCTCCACTGATACTCACCTTCTGCTGCTGTTTCTGCTGCAACCGATGTACTGACGATGTCCGTGTCTTGCTGTTCGAAAGTGAGAAAATTGAAGGTACTGCCGCTTTTATTAATCTCCGAATTGGTCGCTTGGGTCTCATCTCATCAGGAAGTAGCTGTTGCTGGTAGTCAAGGTGAAACTGGCTCTGCTCAAAGTGTTGAGAGCAGAGGAAATGTCGTGGCTTTGCACTACTCAAAACTTCCTTAATAAACTTCGGTATGCTACCAACATCTCTACCACAGTTAATCACCCACTGTCTACACAGGTTGATATCCCGTGGAAACCGATGGAATGATACCCCCTGTGGCAGATTGTCTTGGCACATACTACAGTTGATTGCAAAGCAGGAAGGCATTTTGACGATCACCTAATAAAAATAGAAATTACTATATCAAATCATACAGTACACACAATTAATTCATGGTAAACTAGTTACACTCCTTGATATTCATACAACCTGCAAGACTTCAATGGTTAGAATCGATGTTCAATGAGATATCCAACTTTAATAATGGCTGCTTTTGTGTGACAGTCATGCAATACATTTGTCAGTGTCACTTGCATCTGCCTTCTCTCTGCAATCAAAGTGTATCCTCGCTTACAGCCTTTACACGACACATGGAAGTCTGCAATTACTCCGATTCAAACTGGGGCACTGTAAAAATCTACTTTTCTACATGAGCAATGTGAAAGCATTTCTCATTCAGGTGAATTTCTCCCCTTAACACAAAAACACTTTGTGCTACAAATTAATAAAATGACGCAGGATGGCATATAGCAATCGTATGCTAACTCTGCCACAGCCTAATAACTTATGGATTCATTAGTGTTGCATAGGCGGTGTGACCGGACCTGTACATAATTAAAAGCCACTTAAAGGATGACATACACTTTTGTCTGCATGGTGTGAAGGACGTCAACAGTTGCACTGGTGGACATTCGCCAATGATTTAAAGTTGCTGAAATATTGCTATAAAAAAAGACAATCACCATGATATACAACAGTGAAAACGGCTGTAGTACGCATCTGCTCTCAGAGCAGCATCAATTTAAGGCGATGGTAGACAGATGTGCACATGACACATTAAATATCCAAGTCAATCATACTAACTTTATTAGTGCACAAACTTCATAATAAGGTAGTGTATACAGTATTTGAAAAGTAAAAGCATTTTTCAACTGTGACCAGGAATGCACAGCTAACAATAGACATGTCAGTGTTCAGAAAAAATCCAAAGTCCCTCAAAGGGTCTAAATCCTGTGTACGGAATCATCTGCACATGGAAACTGTTCTCGAATTCGTGACACTACACAAGCGGGAAGCACCATTTGATTACCAAATCCCAGCCTTCGATTGTTATGCACCCACAACACATATGCACGGTACGCCACAACCCGGTACAACCTGAAATATAGAGCAATCCTGTGGTCAGACACCGACAGACAGACGACGTACTTGTTTGTCCATTGCGGTGGTTGATAACACCCTCTACGCCGACACAGAAGCCTGAATATAGTTTTTAAAATGTGGGTATAAAGGCATGCCGAGTCAAACTGTGGATGCACAGTTATGCATGCAGTGTGACCTGATGTTGAAGTTATTTCTGCCCATTTTTCAATTGCTCGCGGAGAAGACACGCAACATAGGCATTCGAGTGATGTGGTCATCATTGTGCATTTGCCACATAGGCACCATGTCATACTTGACAGACTGCTGTAATCAGGGTCCGGCGAAGGCAGTTGATTCTCACCACTGTTGCACAAACGGCGCTGCTTCCTTGGCTCGCCAGGTCGATACCTGGGCTCAAATTGATATCCCTGTCTTGCACTAGTTTGACTGTGCCCTGCCATGAGTACTGTTACAATGTGGGAGAGAAGAGCCAAAGGAAATGCATGAGAATTCTCCAATGCAGAAAAAATACGTGTTCAGTGTTCCCTAATTGCATGCATGTACACGTCCATATATATATAGCAGACTGGACGAAAAATCAATCACCCTCACTGAAGACACCATTGACAGTGTTTCAGTTTGGATAATGGGCAAAGTAAGCTATAACTATATCTATCAGAAGGCACATAATCACAGTACAAAAGAGGGAATGTAAGTGAAACACACAGACTCTACACACACACACACACACACACACACACACACACACACACACACACACACACACACACACACACAGACTCTACACACACACACACAGACTCTACATACACACACACAGACTCTACACACACACACACAGACTCTACACACACACACACACACACACAGACTCTACACACACACAGACTCTACACACACACACACACACACACACACACACACACACACACACACAGACTCTACACACACACACACAGACTCTACACACACACACACACACACACACACACACACACACACACACACACACACACACACACACACACACACACAGAGACTCCACACACACACACACACACACACACACACACACACACACACACACACACACACACACACACACACACACACACACACACACACACACACAGACTCTACACACACAGACTCTACACACACACACACACACACACAGACTCTACACACAGACTCTCAGTGGCATACAGCCTGTTCAGAGGTGATCTGTGCATGACGTATAAATCCATGTCCAACCCAGAATTAGTGGACATGCTGTACCTCAGAAAATCAAAATCCCATCGAGCTACGTGCTCGAGACTTGAATCTCAGCATTGAAATAGGACATGCTGGAGGTACAGATTCATAACCCAGAGGCTCCCTTCACTATGGAATAAAATCCCAGTCCAGGTAAGGCAGAGTCCCTCATTGACTCTCTTCAAGAGGAATGTTGATGAGTGGATGTGGGATCCTAGGTTTACCCCGGGTATCACTTCTGTGTCACTGTTAGACAGAGGCACAGTATACTAACCTTGAAAAAGGCCATAGCAAAATAAATTAAAAATGGGTGGCGAAAGCCAAACAACTTCTCCCTAGGATTATAAATGACCTAGGGCAGATAGCCTAGTATGAACCTATGCACCTAAATGCAGTTATTCAACAATTGATTTTGAAACATTTACTGTGCAAAATTTCTAATCGCTATAATATACAATTTTGAATGGCAGTTTACAATGCTATAAAAGTATGGAAATGGAATTACCAAATTAAACTTAATCCTCTTATAAAATATAAACAGATGGCAGAATGTAAAGCTGATGCTCTGACAAGATAAGAGCTGCTGCTGCATGAGTGCACCATACACATTGTACTACAGGTCCACTATCTTGGCCTAGCCAATAACCGATTTGGCGTGTGACATGTTGAAACACTTTAGGTTGCAACATTGTGATGGCAAGCTTCATCACTGCTAACAGTTAAGGATTTGGCAAATATCATTTTATGGAGTGAACACATTTGTGCAAAAGTCACATTTACAGGCTTCTTCATACGACAAAATAAAGTTTAAATTTTTCAGTTTCTGCCTTATACAATTTAGTTTACATCAGCAATTACACAGCTATAAATTCTATAAAAGCCTGGCTTGAAGCCAATAACACTATACAACCTGGACAAAAATGGTACTTGTCGAACAGTATCATAAATATAAATCAAGGTGTAACAATTAACTCTTCTACAAGAAAAATGAGTGACGAAGCACGTTGTTGCCTAAGCCATGTTAGTACAAGTTTCTAAAATGCATTCAGTATATACTACATGTTTGAGCATAATCTCTATAAAGCAAGCTCAAAACCTGGAAAAAGTATGCCAACGTATTACTAATATAGCCACCAGTGTCTGTTAGGAAATTACACTGAATGATTTTACTGATATGCTTGTCATTTTTCTATTCTTCTAGCCAACATAAAACCCTTAAGCCAAAACCTTTATACCACACAACACAAAGTCTGCTTATGGCATTGGGACACTGCATTCATGCTTACTTTCTGATAGCAAAATGATCTGATTCACTGTAATTCCAAAAAAATGCTGGACTAGTCGGACCTTGACTCTCAGTGTGTGGAAATCAGGAAACGACTACAACTCTATTTGCTAGCCAATCATCCTAAAAACTACTACTAAATGTAAATAAAACAACGCATCATCAAAACATTAATTATGCAGGACAGGGGCATGTACACGACACGTGAACGGTCACACATGCACTTACATTACATTTGGCCAGCATTACACAGACAACTAAACTGACACATGGACGCTCGCAGACAAACGCATGCCGATTTTACATTTACCAAATGCCAGCATTATACAGAGAAATAAAACGAGTAATTATAAAAAAATCATTCAAAAATACAGACCCCCATAATATAATATAGCATAAATAAAAACGAAAGAGCTACAGTAATCAACTAACAGCAGCAAACAGGGTAGCACGTGGCACACGCGCAAACAAAAGGCATACAATCTATCAATGTGCAGTCAAACACTTGCGAGCACAATATAAGGTCTAGTAGTACAGAGGCTATATGTATAATTAACATCTGACTTCATTACGAAGACTTACCTTACTAATGAAGAAAAAAATTAAGTCAAGCTGCAGGCAATGCAAACAGTGTTGAGGTCTTGAATCACGTCGACAGGATACACTCACTAAGAAATAGAGTTCCACATGTTAGTCGGTCCGTTTTATTGTGGGTAAGAGTGTGATGGTCAAGGCACCTCATACATCACAAGATGGGTGTCTCATCTATACAGCATTCACATCAGGCTGTGGTTACATCAATTTGGGGGGGGGGGTCTACTGAAGAGTACAGCAAGAGCTATGGCAGATATGACGGCATCATTTCCGAGCCAGCTCGACTATTTCTAACTTAGGGTTTAAAACGGAAACTCCTACAGTACGTAAACGTAATTAGGCTAAGAGGTAAAACAGTCGCGTGGATTATTTTGTAAAGCTGTGTTTTTTACTTTCTAATCAGGTATCAAATAACTGCGATTAGACACACACCAGGTTGAGCAATCTAGTTTAATATCCCGTTCTCCTTAAATGCAGTAAATCTGGACAAGGCAAATTATATTCCGAGGGGACATGTAAACAGTACTAAAAGTTGATCTGTTATAAACTGAGACAGGTGATCAAACAGGTATTGCTTTGGCATGCATTTTTTGCAAAGTTATGAAGGCTGAATTGTCTCAGCTACTAACTTTATCTTGTAAAATTCTGAGAGAAAACCACAAATTTTGAGAGAACAATCCCAAAAACAAGAAGCATTAATTGGAGTCTCACACAGTCACACTGACAGACTTGCCCCCTTTGCTTGCAGTCACACTCTTGCCCCCCCTTTGCTTGCCTGCACTCACACTCTTGCCCCCCCCTTTGCTTGCCTGCACTCACACTCTTGCCCCACCCCCTTGCTTGCCTGCAGTCACACACTTTGCCCATCTTGCTTGTCTGCAGTCACACACTTTGCCCCTCTTGCTTGCCTGCAGTCTCACACACTAGCCCCCTCGCCTGCAGTCACACACACACACACACACACACACACACACACACACACACACACACACACACACACTAGCCCCTTGGTTGCAGTCACACACACACACACACACACACACACACACACACACACACACACTAGCCCCCTTGGTTGCAGTCACACACACACACACACACACACACACACACACACACACACACACACTTGCCCCCTTGCTTGCAGTCACACACACGCCCCCTTGCTTGCAGTCACACACGCCCCCTTGCTTGCAGTCACACACACACTTGCCCCCTTGCTTGCAGTCACACACTCGCGCCACCTTGCTTGCAGTCACACACACTAGCCCCCCTTGCTTGCAGTCACACACACACTAGCCCCCTTGCTTGCAGTCATACACACACTAGCCCCCTTGCTTTTATATTGCACAAACTATAAACAAAGGGATTGTGTCAAGATCTAGGGTTGTCTTTGACCCCCCCTACTCAGCCTTGACTGGACCACTCATTGCACATAATGTCCCCTTTGGCATGTATGTGTTCAGACACATGCAACAACTGGATCTCACACAAAGATACTATACTGAAAGGATACAAGGCACAAACCGGTCCTACATGGACCGACTAAAACCCCTGTCAGTAGAGGCAGTATCCAACATAATCCAAAGATGTGACCTGTGTGTGGCATAGAAGGCATCCTCTGACCTATGATTAATGGATCTACTGCACATCTGTAAGTCTGATGTCATCATAAATGCTTTGCCTAGGCATTAATTCCTCTTCCGCACCATTAATCGAACAGTTTGGAGGGACAGGTATATTTTGCAGAGAATACCACTCATGTGGAAATGACTCCCAATCCACAGAAACCAAAGTTCCTCCTTGTCCATTTTCAACTGCAACCAAGGTATATGAATGGGATATAGTAAAGTTACCCCAGAACTTCCCCATGCACTAGAAATGGGCAGATGAAGCTCCTAAATGCTTTATCTCATGCATGGGTCCACTCAAATTGTCTATGTTAAGATCAGTGTTAGTCATTGGGGTAATATTTAATAATCAACTTTGGGACAGTTGTTCTAGCACTTTTGGATCTGTCTTCAAGTAATCTGAGCACATTAATTAAAATTAAATAAAAAAAAGAGTATGATGCAATCACGTAATTAAGCAATCACAATATTCCAATTAATCAGTTTGGGATGAATAAACCAAAAGTCGCACACAAATAGATATCAAAAGCATTTTGACAAAAATATTACCAGGAAATCTACCTAAACTACTATCTTGGAACCATCTGCTCAAGAAATTACATGCCTTTCCTTTAAAAAAAAAACTTCCAGACTCATCGGGATTCTTGAGCTGGCGGCTTCTGCAGCACTAAACTTAAACCATTTATCCTTGTGCTCCAGTTGTAATTATAACTTATTCAGCTTTATTATAACTTATATTCAGCTTTATTAAACTACCTAGTAAAATAACCAAGCAACATGCTGCAACAAGCAATGTGTGTGATACACCCACATGTAGAAATGTATAAATTTTGGGTATCCGAATGAAATCTGCTGGCTGAAGACAACTATGTGCTTCATGGGGAAAACAAGAACACAGTAAAAAATGAAAAGCAAACAGGAAATAATCTGACAATACACTGGAACAAGTATGTCACAATCTGAAATGTCCCTGGGTGACAGCGATGGCCCTGACACATGTCATACCTATGAACCTCAGCACAAGAAATCAGGACTAAGCCATACATAAGCGGGGCAAAGGCTCAAACAAAAGTAGAAATTGTGAATATTGCTCTTATTAACTGAGAAAGATCATCCAATAGTAGTTCTAGCAATATTATGACTTTTCAAAATGATATGAAATCTGAAACTGAAATGTATGCCACTATTTTATATCTTCAGTCTCTAATGATTTGGCAATAATTGTGGACAAAAGACCAACACAAGGTTATATATAATGGACCGAAAATGTGATTGGAAAAAAAAAAAAAGGTACACAATACAGCTGGGAAATCCCCCCACACACATGCCCCCTTGCTTGAAGTTGCCCACGCAAACACACTTGCCCCCTTGCTTGCAGTTGCCCACACACAGACATGCACGCACTTGGCCCCTTGCTTGCAGTTGCCCACATACAGACATGCACGCACTTGCACCCTTGCTTGCAGTCAGACATACGCACTTGCACCCTTGCTTGCAGTCAGACATACGCACTTGCACCCTTGCCAGCAGTCAGACATACGCACTTGCACCATTGCCAGCAGTCAGACATACGCACTTACACCCTTGCCACCAGTCAGACATACGCACTTGCCCCTGCCACCAGTCACACACACTTGCCCCCCTGCCACCAGTCACACACAGCTGCCCCCTGCCACCAGTGTCACACACAGCTGCCCCCCTGCCACCGGTGTCACACACAGCTGCCCCCTTGCCACCGGTGTCACACACAGCTGCCCCCTGCCAGCAGTCACACACAGCTGCCCCCTGCCAGCAGTCACACACAGCTGCCCCCTGCCAGCAGTCACACACACTTGCCCCCCTGCCACCAGTCACACACACACACACACACTTGCCCCCTGCCACCAGTCACACAGACTTGCCCCCTGCCACACACACTTGCCCCCCTGCCAGTCACACACACTTGCCCCCCTGCCACCAGTCACACACACTTGCCCCCCTGCCACCAGTCACACACACTTTAATTCACTCTTTGTATACAGAATTTCTATCTGCTCATGATATTTAATGGTCCTATATCTCATTTAGAACTTTATCCTCTAGGATATTCTCTTACCAAATCTTAATCACCAAAATGTAATGGATATTAATATTTCCTGTGCAATGGCCTCACAAGCTGAGCTTGTCTTGCACATTTTGACAATGATATGTAACGTAATACATCTGCACAAATCTGCAGCCCTGCTTACAAGTTGCACAGCTGCAGTCTCCTAACACTAAACAGTTATCTTGCATTCCCCGGTCACCAAAAACATTCTAACAAAATTGTATATATTTATTTGATATCCAAATGAGGTGTTGTTAGTGTGATGAAGCTTTTCTTAACCACAAGTCAAAATGACAGAATACAATGGTACAACCTCGCCAACACAACAAAAAAAATATTTTATTGCATTTAAAGTTTATTCTTGTACCTTGTTATTGGGCTTTACAAAAACAAAATGCAAATACACTACAAAAATAAATCACAAAACAGATTAACCAAGACCAGTAAAGCAATTGTGCATCTGTCTTTTAAAAAGGACAGTCATGAATTTTTGACTGGGTGAAGGCCTTTGTAAAGCAGGAAAGTGTAGAGAAGGGTAACAGATGCACATAAATAATGCACAAAAGAGCTGTGCATACTGTGTATCTTTTTCTTGGATGATCTGATCACATTCTACCTCATTAATTAAACTTGTTAACATAACTGAATATAAACAACACCACTGTCTTGCACTGAAGAATGCCTTTACTGATGAACTTGGCTCAAATTCTTCCCACTAAATCTGAAACTATTCTTGCGACTGGCAGAAAGTTATAAACAATAAATTTAAGGAACGAGGGCATAACTCCTTTTGAGCCTTTGCACTTCTGACTAGGCTGCACTGCACTAATGGAACATCAAGGACAACACTACTGTCAACTACTTCCTCTCTAGCAAACAACCACCAACACCTTTCAATATCTACAGGATTCCAAAATTCAAGATCCCATACACAAAACAGGTCACATTTTCCATGATAATACTAACAGACCTTTTTCAAAAAATAACCCTTCAGTGTGACATTCTATTCCTTAGCTCATGCATAATTCCACGGGTCTACTTTAAAATACCGACACGCCACTTCGCCAACACACAAACCACCAAGACCAGATAACCGACAACACAAAAAACCGACAACGCAAAACACCGAACACCATTACACCGACACACCGAACGTAAACAACACATTGCACTACATAGCATAGCCACTAGCCCTAACCCAAACCCTAACCCTAAGGTCCGACACTATCGCACACTCACCCTACCTGCACCCTAACCCTAACTCACTTAACCCACCCCTAACCCCAAGGTCCGACACTATCGCACACTCACCCTACCTGCACCCTAACCCTAACTCACTTAACCCACCCAAAAACATAAAGCCCGTCACTATCGCACACTCACCCCACCCGCACCCTAAACCTAATTCACTTAACCCGTCCCTAAACTACAGTCCCTCACTATCACACACTTACCTTACCCGAACCCTAACTCCGACACTAACACGCACTCACCTTTCCCACACCCTAACCCAAAATCCCACAATATCGCACACTTACCTGACCGCTCCTAACTCCGTCACTGTCGCACACTTACCGAGTCGCGCTCACACATTACCCTTGTCGGTCTTTCCGCTGTCGGCAAATCACCCTTTCGGTAAACTTACCTGTCGGTCGTTTGGTCTTCGTCTTCCGCGTGTCGGGGAATCGTCGGTTCGGTCAACTAAAGGGGACCCAATTCCACACTACCTCAAGTGCTTCGATTCAAGCTAATTTTACAACACCTTAATGTAAAAGTTACAACTTTTTTTCTTAACATATTATGAAATGTGCCTATACAAGCATTTTCTGCTTCCTAATAATTTTCAGCATACTGTTTTTACTTTTCCTGCCCTCACTAGCTTCCATGTAGTTGACCAATTAAAAACAGTTTATAAGATTTACATAACTATTTCTGTTTTGCAAGCTTGTTACTTCTACTGAAGTTGTGTTTTTACATTTAAATGACAAGTTTAACTACATAATGTAACGTAATATGTAAAACAAAAATACTGCAGTAAAGATTTCCTTCTAATCTGGCCTGTGGCCGAAAACAGTCTTCAAACCAGATGAGCTATCCTTTTATCAACTGAAAATAAAACAAATTCTTCCATATGCATCAAGTCTAAGAAGACATCATGGGGACTTTATGACACAGGTGAAATTCACAACCCCTTAAAAGTACAAAAGGAATGTATGACCAGTCATACAGTAGTTTGCATTTAACTTTACCACTAAAATTACAGTGCCAACCAATATGGATTTCACTTTCAAATTCATCAAGAGTGGTGCTGTTCTACCTATGATTTCACCAGTTAAATATTTGGAAACCTTTGTGTGTTTATCAGGTCAGGCTTACGGCATAAGTTCTATTCAGCGGTAACCCAAAAGGACTGGTGTGGTTAACTGATGAGTCAGAGTCACAAAATTTACAATTGACTATCACACCAAAACTACTGACTGAAGTCTGTTTGAAGCTCATAGCCTTACCATCCCATGTCACATTATCAGACAGATGCAGCAGCCTTCCAACCAATTTATAATTACCATTCTGCCACATCTCCACTGACAGACGCTTTTCCTCAGTTCCTTGCTCATCCATATGCCTACGAGTTCTGGTAATATTTCTGAAAATATTTGGCACCTGTACATTAGCAGCTAGTCTGGCAACTCAGCACCATAAAAATCCACTGCCAATCATTAGCGGACCGGAGTTCCGCTGTGGCGACCCCTAACCGGGAAAAGCCGAAAGATATTACTTTTACATTAGCAGCTATTCTCACTTCCCCAGTGCTGCTTTACAGTTTCCCAGAATTAAAAAAAAAAAAACACACACACATCCTAGAAAGAACAAAGGACTACTTGCAATACTTATTGTGAGCTTCAAATGCAAACTGTATTGTCAAGGGACTCTAACATCCAGGACCTGGTACCAACATGAAGGGATCACAAATTGTCAATCTGCTAGAAGATTTCACCTCCTGTCACCACCAGACACACCTCAAAGCATCCCTATCAACAAGTCCACTACCTAGCATTTCCAAAGAGCATGTCATATCCGCCCACTCCAAGGCCAAAAACACAGCCTCCATGGGACCAGATAACATCCCAGGCTACTTAATCTACAACAAGAAATAGCAGAAGCACTAGGCACTCTCTTAAGCCATAGCCTGGGCACTGGATTTGTTCCAGTAAAGTGAAGAGCAGCAACAGTAACCCCTCTACACAAAGAGGGATGAGAGAGCAGCAACAGTAATCCCTCTACACAAAGGGGGATGAGAGAGCAGCAACAGTAATCCCTCTACACAAAGGGGGATGAGAGAGCAGCAACAGTAATCCCTCTACACAAAGGGGGATGAGAGAGCAGCAACAGTAATCCCTCTACACAAAGGGGGATGAGAGAGCAGCAACAGTAATCCCTCTACACAAAGGGGAATGAGAGAGCAGCAACAGTAATCCCTCTACACAAAGGGGAATGAGAGAGCAGTAACAGTAATCCCTCTACACAAAGGAGGATGAGAGAGCAGCAACAGTAATCCCTCTACACAAAGGGGATGAGAGAGCAGCAACAGTAATCCCTCTACACAAAGGGGATGAGAGAGCAGCAACAGTAATCCCTCTACACAAAGGGGATGAGAGAGCAGCAACAGTAATCCCTCTACACAAAGGGGGATGAGAGAGCAGCAACAGTAATCCCTCTACACAAAGGGGGATGAGAGAGCAGCAACAGTAATCCCTCTACACAAAGGGGGATGAGAGAGCAGCAACAGTAATCCCTCTACACAAAGGGGATGAGAGAGCAGCAACAGTAACCCCTCTACACAAAGGGGATGAGAGAGCAGCAACAGTAACCCATCTACACAAAGGGGGATGAGAGAGCAGCAACAGTAACCCCTCTACACAAAGGGGGATGAGAGAGCAGCAACAGTAACCCCTCTACACAAAGGGGGATGAGAGAGCAGCAACAGTAACCCCTCTACACAAAGGGGGATGAGAGAGCAGCAACAGTAATCCCTCTACACAAAGGGGATGAGAGAGCAGCAACAGTAATCCCTCTACACAAAGGGGGATGAGAGAGCAGCAACAGTAATCCCTCTACACAAAGGGGGATGAGAGAGCAGCAACAGTAACCCCTCTACACAAAGGGGGATGAGAGAGCAGCAACAGTAACCCCTCTACACAAAGGGGGATGAGAGAGCAGCAACAGTAATCCCTCTACACAAAGGGGGATGAGAGAGCAGCAACAGTAACCCCTCTACACAAAGGGGGATGAGAGAGCAGCAACAGTAATCCCTCTACACAAAGGGGATGAGAGAGCAGCAACAGTAATCCCTCTACACAAAGGGGGATGAGAGAGCAGCAACAGTAATCCCTCTACACAAAGGGGGATGAGAGAGCAGCAACAGTAATCCCTCTACACAAAGGGGATGAGAGAGCAGCAACAGTAATCCCTCTACACAAAGGGGATGAGAGAGCAGCAACAGTAATCCCTCTACACAAAGGGGATGAGAGAGCAGCAACAGTAATCCCTCTACACAAAGGGGATGAGAGAGCAGCAACAGTAATCCCTCTACACAAAGGGGATGAGAGAGCAGCAACAGTAATCCCTCTACACAAAGGGGATGAGAGAGCAGCAACAGTAATCCCTCTACACAAAGGGGATGAGAGAGCAGCAACAGTAACCCCTCTACACAAAGGGGGATGAGAGAGCAGCAACAGTAACCCCTCTACACAAAGGGGATGAGAGAGCAGCAACAGTAATCCCTCTACACAAAGGGGGATGAGAGAGCAGCAACAGTAATCCCTCTACACAAAGGGGGATGAGAGAGCAGCAACAGTAACCCCTCTACACAAAGGGGGATGAGAGAGCAGCAACAGTAATCCCTCTACACAAAGGGGGATGAGAGAGCAGCAACAGTAATCCCTCTACACAAAGGGGGATGAGAGAGCAGCAACAGTAATCCCTCTACACAAAGGGGGATGAGAGAGCAGCAACAGTGACCCCTCTACACAAAGGGGGATGAGAGAGCAGCAACAGTGATCCCTCTACACAAAGGGGGATGAGAGAGCAGCAACAGTGATCCCTCTACACAAAGGGGGATGAGAGAGCAGCAACAGTGATCCCTCTACACAAAGGGGGATGAGAGAGCAGCAACAGTAACCCCTCTACACAAAGGGGGATGAGAGAGCAGCAACAGTAACCCCTCTACACAAAGGGGGATGAGAGAGCAGCAACAGTAATCCCTCTACACAAAGGGGATGAGAGAGCAGCAACAGTAACCCCTCTACACAAAGGGGATGTGAGAGCAGCAACTGTATACCCTCTACACAAAGGGGGATGAGAGAGCAGCAACAGTAATCCCTCTACACAAAGGGGGATGAGAGAGCAGCAACAGTAACCCCTCTACACAAAGGGGGATGAGAGAGCAGCAACAGTAACCCCTCTACACAAAGGGGGATGAGAGAGCAGCAACAGTAATCCCTCTACACAAAGGGGATTGAGAGAGCAGCAACAGTAATCCCTCTACACAAAGGGGGATGAGAGAGCAGCAACAGTAATCCCTCTACACAAAGGGGGATGAGAGAGCAGCAACAGTAATCCCTCTACACAAAGGGGGATGAGAGAGCAGCAACAGTAATCCCTCTACACAAAGGGGGATGAGAGAGCAGCAACAGTAACCCCTCTACACAAAGGGGGATGAGAGAGCAGCAACAGTAATCCCTCTACACAAAGGGGAATGAGAGAGCAGCAACAGTAATCCCTCTACACAAAGGGGATGAGAGAGCAGCAACAGTAACCCCTCTACACAAAGGGGATGAGAGAGCAGCAACAGTAATCCCTCTACACAAAGGGGATGAGAGAGCAGCAACAGTAATCCCTCTACACAAAGGGGATGAGAGAGCAGCAACAGTAATCCCTCTACACAAAGGGGATGAGAGAGCAGCAACAGTAATCCCTCTACACAAAGGGGATGAGAGAGCAGCAACAGTAATCCCTCTACACAAAGGGGATGAGAGAGCAGCAACAGTAATCCCTCTACACAAAGGGGATGAGAGAGCAGCAACAGTAATCCCTCTACACAAAGGGGGATGAGAGAGCAGCAACAGTAATCCCTCTACACAAAGGGGGATGAGAGAGCAGCAACAGTGATCCCTCTACACAAAGGGGGATGAGAGAGCAGCAACAGTAATCCCTCTACACAAAGGGGGATGAGAGAGCAGCAACAGTAATCCCTCTACACAAAGGGGGATGAGAGAGCAGCAACAGTGATCCCTCTACACAAAGGGGGATGAGAGAGCAGCAACAGTGATCCCTCTACACAAAGGGGGATGAGAGAGCAGCAACAGTGATCCCTCTACACAAAGGGGGATGAGAGAGCAGCAACAGTGATCCCTCTACACAAAGGGGGATGAGAGAGCAGCAACAGTGATCCCTCTACACAAAGGGGGATGAGAGAGCAGCAACAGTGATCCCTCTACACAAAGGGGGATGAGAGAGCAGCAACAGTAACCCCTCTACACAAAGGGGGATGAGAGAGCAGCAACAGTAATCCCTCTACACAAAGGGGGATGAGAGAGCAGACACAGTAACCCCTCTACACAAAGGGGGATGAGAGAGCAGCAACAGTAATCCCTCTACACAAAGGGGGATGAGAGAGCAGCAACAGTAACCCCTCTACACAAAGGGGGATGAGAGAGCAGACACAGTAACCCCTCTACACAAAGGGGGATGAGAGAGCAGCAACAGTAATCCCTCTACACAAAGGGGGATGAGAGAGCAGCAACAGTAATCCCTCTACACAAAGGGGGATGAGAGAGCAGCAACAGTAATCCCTCTACACAAAGGGGGATGAGAGAGCAGACACAGTAACCCCTCTACACAAAGGGGGATGAGAGCAGCAACAGTAATCCCTCTACACAAAGGGGGATGAGAGAGCAGCAACAGTAACCCCTCTACACAAAGGGGGATGAGAGAGCAGCAACAGTAATCCCTCTACACAAAGGGGGATGAGAGAGCAGCAACAGTAATCCCTCTACACAAAGGGGGATGAGAGAGCAGACACAGTAACCCCTCTACACAAAGGGGGATGAGAGAGCAGCAACAGTAATCCCTCTACACAAAGGGGGATGAGAGAGCAGCAACAGTAACCCCTCTACACAAAGGGGGATGAGAGAGCAGCAACAGTAATCCCTCTACACAAAGGGGGATGAGAGAGCAGCAACAGTAATCCCTCTACACAAAGGGGGATGAGAGAGCAGCAACAGTAATCCCTCTACACAAAGGGGGATGAGAGAGCAGCAACAGTAATCCCTCTACACAAAGGGGATGAGAGAGCAGCAACAGTAATCCCTCTACACAAAGGGGATGAGAGAGCAGCAACAGTAATCCCTCTACACAAAGGGGATGAGAGAGCAGCAACAGTAATCCCTCTACACAAAGGGGGATGAGAGAGCAGCAACAGTAATCCCTCTACACAAAGGGGATGAGAGAGCAGCAACAGTAATCCCTCTACACAAAGGGGATGAGAGAGCAGCAACAGTAATCCCTCTACACAAAGGGGGATGAGAGAGCAGCAACAGTAATCCCTCTACACAAAGGGGGATGAGAGAGCAGCAACAGTAATCCCTCTACACAAAGGGGGATGAGAGAGCAGCAACAGTAATCCCTCTACACAAAGGGGGATGAGAGAGCAGCAACAGTAATCCCTCTACACAAAGGGGGATGAGAGAGCAGCAACAGTAATCCCTCTACACAAAGGGGATGAGAGAGCAGCAACAGTAACCCCTCTACACAAAGGGGGATGAGAGAGCAGCAACAGTAATCCCTCTACACAAAGGGGGATGAGAGAGCAGCAACAGTAATCCCTCTACACAAAGGGGGATGAGAGAGCAGACACAGTAATCCCTCTACACAAAGGGGGATGAGAGAGCAGCAACAGTAATCCCTCTACACAAAGGGGGATGAGAGAGCAGCAACAGTAACCCCTCTACACAAAGGGGGATGAGAGAGCAGCAACAGTAATCCCTCTACACAAAGGGGGATGAGAGAGCAGAAACAGTAATCCCTCTACACAAAGGGGGATGAGAGAGCAGCAACAGTAACCCCTCTACACAAAGGGGGATGAGAGAGCATCAACAGTAACCCCTCTACACAAAGGGGGATGAGAGAGCAGACACAGTAACCCCTCTACACAAAGGGGGATGAGAGAGCAGCAACAGTAACACCTCTACACAAAGGGGGATGAGAGAGCAGCAACAGTAACCCCTCTACACAAAGGGGGATGAGAGAGCAGCAACAGTAACCCCTCTACACAAAGGGGGATGAGAGAGCAGCAACAGTAATCCTTCTACACAAAGGGGGGTTACTGTTGCTGCCATAAGCCTAAAAACTTATCTGCAAGGCCATGGAAAACATCATGGACATTATCAATAAGGACATACAGTAGATGACCCTCAAACTCTTGACCTTACCCAGTTTGGCTTCATTAAGGGTAGGTCTTGCTTAAGAAAACTGGTGGACTTTGAGAATGTCAGCAAAGCCCCGGATGAGGTCAAAGCAGTACATACCGCCTATCTTGACTTAGTTAAGGCCTTCAGCACAATCCCCCACTCAGGAATCATTGAGGAAACTCTCCCAGCTGGGGATTAACTCTTATGTCACTAGATGGGTAGCAAACTGGCTCACCAACAGAATGCATATTGTCAAAGTTGGGGATTCCACCTCCACCAACATATCATTTACCAGTGGTGTACCACAAGGATCTGTGCTGGGCTCTCTACTATTTGGAATCTACTTCTCAGACATCCAGGTGACCAAGAACATAATGGCTGCCTAGCCAGGTCACAGTAAGCCACTATTTGTCCAACACAGATCAGCTCAGCTTTAGGGGCAAACGTGGAACGAATGGACCGATAGGGTCAGGAGGGTTGAGAATGAGCAAGCTGGATGGACAAAGTAGTGAAAAGGCCAGGGGACTACACTGCCCAGCAACTCTCCATTGCAGGTTGTAAGGCAGCCAATCTGAATGAAGTGAATATGTTATGCTGTGTTTAAGAGGAGTTGAAAAGGACCAGGTATCGACAGTGCTGTCCGTTGCTCTGTAGTATTTACAGCACAGCTATGAAGTAAAGAAATGTCCTCCCTGAAATTCTTGTCTTGTGCACATCTCCAAATAATTGGTTTGAGTTAGGGTTATTAGCAATAAACACACGACTGTCGCCATTTAATCCATCTGATGGATGTGTTTCATTAATGCAACGGTGATGTTCAAATGTTAATGTATCAAATTAGTCATGCAATGTTCTAATGTTCTACAATGAGTTGAACTGGCCATGCAGTGTCTTTCTCATGGTTCTATACATCACTGTCCAACCATGGTTACAGGTAAAGAAACTTTGACAGTTGTCAGTTTAGTCAGGACAAAGTTGTACCAAATCACTGACGATAAATGGCTGCATATTTTAGCCATCATGCATATGCCAAAACCTAAAGGTGGAATACTACTTGCAAAATTTACATAGCTGTAACACCCCAATTGTCAATAAAGAAGATTTTAATTTTTGTTAATTCATTGTGTACATACTACCATAAGTATGGGCAATTCCAACCCTAGCAATAGCCTTTTGAACTTATAAACCTGTACATCACTAAACAATGTTTTATAGGGCACTACCACCAATAGTGTTATTTTTATTAGGTGCGTCACCCCCCCCCCCCGAAAAAGCATGCAACTATGAAAAATTGTTATGATGTGGGTATGATGAATCAGAAGGGTTGGATAGCAACAGTGCTGGAATGTTCTGTAGTGTTTAGGGCAATGCTACGAGATAAAGAAGTGGCCATTCTGACATTCTTGCATTGTGCACAGCTCAAAAAACAATTGGCAGTAACTGGCATTAAAACACATCCACCCGATGCCTGTGTGTCTTTATTAAATATTTAGCTTTGATGCAGAAATGACAGCGATTCAAAAGGATTTACATGTATTGAACTGTTTATATATAAAAGTGGATGAATGTCAATGATACAAAACTAATAATGTGCCAAACTAGTTATACAAAAGTGTGGTACAGGAGTTAACATCCTGTGGTCCAGCAATGGTCATAGTAAGGTGTTTTGATACAGAATGGATAATGGCTTTCTAATTTAGTAAAGGCAAGTAGAGTTGTACCAATCTTGGAAATAGAAATCAAACACGGTGGTGCAAACATTTGATACTTACTCTGACAATGGTGTGACTGACAACAGTGTGAAAGAATGTTATTTTAAAAGTTTCATGAGGCAAAAAAACTGCAATGTTCTACAGTACATTATTAAATACAGCTGTGGTAGCAATAATTAACGTGTTTTAACACTGGCCATTGAAGCGAAACATTAGAGTAAAACTCGTATACAGTTTTGTTTTGGGCATAAGATTAGAGGGCACTCCAAAATACAACCAAGTTATAAACAATGCAAGAGAGACGTTTAAAGTTGTATTTATTTTTCACTGCAGAATATTAAAAGGGCAACGGGAGCCCTTACAAACAAAAATGAAGCAGAACATGTGTACGTATTCTAATTTATGAATGTAAACATACCAGTTAACGGAGGAACACAATTAAAGCAGTGACAATCATCTGTAGAAAAGCTTCATGTCACACGCAATGCTCCTAACCACAGTACAGTATCAAAAACCCAATAATCAACACTTACAAGAAGACAGGTCAGTATCTACCTAAAGTGAGAGCCAGCATGACTTGCCAGAAGAATGAACAGACCCCTGATAGACATCTTTTAGACAGTATCAAAACTGGAAGGGTCACATTCACAAGAAAATGAAACAAATAATTAATCTGTAAAATCAACACAAAACTAAAAAATTAATGAACAAAAACTAGTGGCCGCTTTCAGCGACAGGAAAATACCAGCATTCTGAAATGCACGGCTCTACGTAAGGGAAGCGTTACTACTTTTTACTGTCTCATCAGTGCTTAAAGCTAACGTGCAACAACCCAAAATTCAGATTATACCCTTTACCCCGCGTCGCGCGTTGAAGGTAAGACTGACAACTGTACTGATCGGGATAAAGTCCAACTGTTGGCTTATAAGCGAAAGGCAACTATGCGAGCGATTTAGCAGCGCACTTCTAACACCAAAGATATCCACAAAAAAAAAAAAGACAGCCAAGCCACCCTTGGCTTACACTCCATCAAGGTTCCCCTTTTGCGAAGCACCCCACACCCCTAAACCCTCAAGATAAACTTCAACAAGCAGAAATGATGCAACACGATTCTAGTCCCAAGGCAATAAGTTCGCCTATGCCTAAGGCCGGCCCTGGCTATGGATTCAGCTATTAAAATATAAAATCTTTCTAAGTTGCAGTATTTATTTCTCATGCTTGCTCGGCCACAACCCACCCCCAATATAAAAATAATAATAAATAAAAACAAACAACATGAACATATGATTTCGCGCCCACCACCCCACACACTTGCTACTTAGATATACCAACTCCAAGCTCACACTGACTCGAAAAAAACTACCTGTACGTGCCCTACACTCCCATTGCACACGGTCATACTTACACCGACTAATAAAACACACACACACACGTACAAAATTCACCACTTTCAACATTAACATACACACTCTCTCTCCTACCGAACACAAACTAAATCTAAAACTTCCCCAAACCGAAAACATTTGCACCCAAAATCCTACACATTATGAACTGCTTTGGCGGACTTGTGTTTCCACGTGGCTGACGCACATTTTGATTTACTATCAGAGGACTTGGACTCCTCATCATTTTATTTTAATTTTACAACATTATGACAATTAAACAATTGCACAAAACCAGCAAACAAAAGCGAACGGAGCATACTAAACGAGAACTACATATACAATATATATAAAAACAGCTTATAACAGTTTTTCGGGGATTACTGCATTACTAATAACATAAATAAAAGCAAACGGAGCACACTAATTTAAAAAATGACCGCATTAACACAAATTAAAAGCAGTATTTAGAAATGACCAGACCTACGACCGCACTACCACAAATTAAAATCAGTATTTACAAATGATCAACGCTATAAACGCAAGGGCTTGAAAATTATATTTTTACACATTTATATACACTAAAGTGAAAGTTAAATAGACTAAGAACACTTACCCAACACTCGAGAAGATGCAGGCAATACAGTTGCAGCGGGTCCTTCACAGGAAATAGAGCCGACACGATTGACTTCCAGATGAAAAGAAGTTCCACACAGCAGCTACTCCTTTTTATTAGGGTTATAGTGGGCTGGTCAAGGCGGCAATGACGTCACAATGTGGGCGGATAACAGGAGGCTTCAATAGAGCATGCTAATAAGGCAGAGTTTACGTCACTTTGGGGGAGGAAACGTCCTGGGATCTACTCGAGGCAGATGTGACATCATTATTTCTGAGCCGGAAAGCCGTTTTTCATTTTGTTTTTAAAACGGAAACTAATACAGTAAGGAGGGTTAGCAAGGTAAGCTGTAAAACAGTTTCTGTCTTTTTATTTTAAAGCTGCGGTTTTTATTTTTTTTGGCCTGTAGCACATAAGAGGGACTTAAGGAGACAACAGATAGAGCTTTTCTATTTGTTATCCCATTGTTTTCCTTTAAGGAGATATGAATTTAACCAAAAGATAAAAGGTTAAGAATATTAAAAATATTACTAATGTTGGTCCAGAATGGTGGGCTGCATACACATTTGTTTACAAAGAGTATACAGAAGTGGAAGAAACAGACAAATGCATGTTCGATGAGAACTGGAAACAGTTATGCATAGCATTGCTGGTCGCTGTACATTCATGGCTGAGTGTTTGTATAGTGAAAGGCACGATAATATGGCGAGAGAAATGGACTGGCAATTAGAACACCACAGCTTTTATATTAACTGTTTAAATGGAATAATTCTTTACTTCAGTGTACAAAAGATCACGTTAGTCTTAAATTGTACCATATTATAGAAGAAATTTATGCTGCCACAAGCTAGTGTACAGCTTTGAGTCTCTGCTGCCACAAGCTACTGTACAGCTTCGAGTCTCTTTTCACACTGAGCTAATCGGAGGAAGTTGGAGGAAGGGCTCTGAGCTAACGAATCTGAGATATATAACATTAAGTATCCTATTTTTTGCTTATTTCTGAGTTATTTATAGCACTTTTATTTTACTCACTGTGTGTGAGGTATTAAGTAGAATTTTCTACAATTGTTAAGCATCTAGTTGGGTTTGTTTGTTCTGATTTCCTGCTATGAGTGTATCATATAACTTGTTTGCATTTAAAAGCATTTTCTAGAGTCTCCTTGATCCTTTATCTGTTTAAACATTTCTCCAGTTTTTTCCACCTAAGTAGGATTGGTAGTGTAGCATTGTCCATACTCAGGCTTGTGATTTGGGCCTAGTTGTTTGTTATTAGAGGCTGTGTGTCTGAGTACATGTCCCAGGTCATCATAGCTTAGCCAAGGCCAGTACAGCATTTCAGTGAGAATGAATTGTTTGTGGTCATTGGCTGACTGGGGTTGCCTGGACTATGCCTTGGAATAAGCACCTCATTGGTTCTGTCAAGCTTTTTTAAAGTTGTTTCAGGTTTCAACTTTGTTACTTAGAAGTTAACTTGTGACTGTTTCTGCCATTTCACACTGAGCTAATCAGAGGAAGTCGGAGGAAGGGCTCTGAGCTAACGAATCTGAGATATATAACATTAAGTATCCTGTTTTTTTGCTTATTTCTGAGTTATTTATAGCACTTTTATTTTGCTCACTGTGTGTGAGGTATTAAGTAGAATTTTCTACAATTGTTAAGCATCTGGTTGGGTTTGGTTGTTCTGATTTTTGCTTCCCATTCTCCCTCCCTCTTGGTATCCTGTTTTTATACTTGGTGGCTTTGCAGTTGCCCACCCCTACTGTAAATTTGATCTGGGACACTCCTGCCAGTCTAGTGTAATTACGTCATTCTACCTATTCCAGGGAGAACATTTGAGAAGGCCAACCCAGTTGGCTTCTGCTCCTCCTTTCCACTTTATAAAAAATATATATATATATATTTTTTTCTAAGCTTGTTTACTGCCTTTCCTATAAGTTGTCTAGTCCAGATACAGATTTGCTGTATCCAGGACTGTTTGTAAGCTTCTGAGCCCCCAAGCCTTTCTGTGTTGGAGGGAGGCCTTCTAGCTTAATTTTGTTTCTTAGAACTAGCCAGTTTTCTAGTTTCAGCACTCAAATATGTTTCTTTGAGCTCAGCACTTGTTCAGGACTCATTGTAAGCACTAAATAAGCTACAAATTACTACAGCACTCAACTTTACTCACTTGTCTAGAGGAAAACAGTTTTTAGTACTTAATAAATAAGCACTTATCCAGGCATGTCTAAGTGTCAGTTCCCGGTGCTTTCCTCCTGTCTACCTGATGAATCTGGGCATCTTGGGTCAATGCAGCAATTGCCTTATGTACACAGACAACCCTCTCCTCCTACCACCCAACACTACAACCTGTGAGAGATGCACTTATATAACCAAACTGTAAGCAAAGCTCTCTTCACCCAAAACTGGACTAGACAGTCAAGAGGAGAAGATAAACACTTGCACCACACCACACTCATCACATAGTCCCTCAAAACCTACACCACCAAAACACACACATAGAAACACAAAACACACACCTACATTCGTGGAGGCTCTCAAAAAAATCTACCCAAGCAACAGGGACCTCCAGAGAAACGCAAGCAACCTCCACCCCCCAACACAACCCAAATGACACAAAGCCCACAAACTCAGTGTGCCACTCAACCACAGTCCAGAAGGCATAACAACGTACCTAACACTCTAGTCATAGGTGACTCTATAGTCAGGTACACTGATGTTCCACTCAGCAGGCTAAACAAGGAGAAAGTCACTGTCAGCTGCCTGTCAGGTGCCAGGATCCACCACATTACGCATGCACTCAGGTCACTCCACAGCAAGTACAAATATGACTCTGTCATTGTCCATGTTGGTGTGAATGACCTGAGATGTACCTCCCTGGATTACATGAAAAGAGACATGGAGGAGCTTTCTGATCTTGTAGCCCAGGCAGGTATGACCCTAGCCCTGAGTAGCATCCTGCCATCACCCAGAATGATACCACAGTACAAGGACAAAATGATTGACTTCAACAATTGGCTAAGCTTCTGGTGTCATTATAAGGGGATCCAGTATCTGTCTGCCTGGGATGACATGATCGACAAACCACGATGCTTTGCCAGAGATGGCCTGAACCTGTCACCCTTGGGATTCCGGATACTGGCTAAGGCTTTTGCCACCCCTATAGTGTCTTTTTTAGGCAAGATTCAAATGACAAATTCACCACCGTAACAGGTACAAGCAAGCAAAATATGAGGGTAATGCTACTCAATGCTAGAAGTCTAAACCTCAAAATGCACTCACTCGAGGCAATCCTTAAAATGGAGAACATCGACATCTGTTCAGAGACCTGGTTCAAGGCTCCAGAGAGCACCCCTGCATTACCAGGCTATAATTCATACCACACCTTTCGGCCACCTAACTTGGACTGAAGCACTAAAGGTGGAGGCGTGCCCATATTCATTAAGGATATCCACACCTCCAGGCTTGTTGCTCAGCATAATGCATCTGAGATTATCCAAGTGCAACTAACTCTGGGCAAGACCACAATGCAAATTGTAGCTTGCTACAGATCCCCCACCATGCCCCAGGATTCCCACTCCTCATTTCTTGATACACTGGAAAATATTAGGGTACAACCTAACACCCTAATAATGGGCAATTTCAACTACCCCACCATTAACTGGGAAAACTATTTATGTACCAACTCTTGTGCTCAACGTTTTTCTGGAATTCATAAATTCCAATGCCTTAGATCAACTTATCCACACCCCCACCAGGGGCAGAAATATCCTAGACCTGGTCATTACCAACATGGGCAACCGATGTTCCACACCAGAGGTCAATTCCTCATTGGTCAGATCCGACCATAAGCAAATCACCCTAGACATCCACATCCCAGCCCCCACCCCCCCCATTAGGAAAACCACTGTAAAAAATTTCTCCAAAGCCAACTTCACGCTTCTTAAGACAGAAGTGGCAAACCACATGACACCCATGCTGACAGACAATAGAGATACGATTGCTGAATCCTACACAATTGCACTTTATAAGCACTTACACAAGTGCATGGATCGTGCAATCCCTAACAGAACCAAGATGATATCCTCCAAAAAAAAGAAGCCAATCTGGTGGTCCCCTGCTATAAACAAACTCTACAACAGAAGAAAGAAACTGTTGCAAAAAAGAGTAAAATCCCATGATTGGAGGAACTCCGTGATCAGCCTCGGTAAGAAGCTGAGATCCCTCATAAAACCCTTCAAAGCTAGTTATGAAAATAAAATCGCCACTGATTCTAAAGACAACCACAAAGCATTCTATAGCTATGTCAAGAATCTCAATGGCAACACTCAGATCTGCTCTGAGTTACAGCACAATGTGTAAGCTAAATATACAGAACCAACTGATATTGCCAACATCCTGGCAGATAGGTTCAGTGCTAACTTTACCCCTCTCTCATCCCCTAAAGGGCCCATCTTTATACTAGAAGAATGCAAAGTACCTGTAATCATGGCTGCACAGGTAAAAAACACACTCTCCAAAGCCAAGAACACAGCATCCATGGGACCTGACAACATCCCAGGCTGCGTTCTACATGAACTACAGAATGAACTGGCACCCCACCTAAGTACCATGTTCAATCATAGCCTCACCTCAAGCTTTGTAACCACTGAATGGCGCACAGCAATGGTTATCCCACTCCACAAAGGGGGAGCCACCACGGACCCTGGGAACTACTGCCCCATTAGCCTGATGAGCCTGGTCTGCAAGGCTATGGAGCATATCATCATGGAACTTATATACAATGACATTGGTAATCTCCAAACTCTGGACCCTACCCAGTTCGGGTTTGTAAAAGGCAGATCATGTCTCCTAAACATGATAGACTTCTTTGAAGCGGTCATCAAAGCTGTAGATGAGGGTAAGGTGGTACAAACAGTCTATCTAGATTTTGCCAAGGCTTTTGACACCATCCCCCACTCTGGAATTATAGACAAACTCACTAAACTAGGTGTAAATCCCTATGTCACAAGATGGACTGCCAACTGGCTCACTGACCAAATCCACACTGTGAAAGTAGCAGACTCTAAAGCCAACTTCAGACCAGTGACAAGTGCAGTACCACAGGGTTCAGTCCTAGATCCTCTCCTGTTTGGTATCTACTTCTCTGAAGTACAGGCTAACACAGAAGGTCTTTGGCTAACAAAGTTTGCAGATGACTGCAAACTAGAAGCCATAATCAAATCTCTTAACGATGTGGATATCCTACAAAAGGGCCTCACTGAGACAGATGCCTGGTGTCAAAGCCATGGCTTCAAGCTCAATGCCAAAAAGTGCATTGTCATCCCTTTTGGTAAAAACTCTGTACCCATGAACTACCACATAGGCAGTAGTCTACTTAACACCGAAAGTGTGATAAGAGACCTTGGGACACAGGTGGACAGTAGTCTCTCCTTTGATAATCACATCGCCACAGTAGTCAGGAAATCCTTCTACATGGCACACCTCATCACAAAAGGTTTCTCATCCAGAAAAAAAGAGGTCATTGTTCCCCTCAACTTGTCACTCATTAGACCCATTATAGAGTACAACGCCCCTTTTGGTATGTACCTCACAAGACATGTACAACAACTGGAAAGGCCACAGAAATACCTCACAAAGAGGATTACCGGCCTCAAACAGATGCCCTACGCAGACCGTCTCAAAAAACTCCAGCTTTACTCTGTCGCATATCGCCTACTCAGAGGCAATCTCTGCCTAACATACAAAGCTATGTCAAACCCAGAGCTGTTGGACATGCTCCATGTAAAGAAATCCCAATCCCTCCAAGCTACATGCTCAAGGGACCTAAACCTTGTCACCACAATAAACAGAACATGCTGGAGGGATAGATTCCTGTCTCAGAGACTTCCCATACTCTGGAACAAACTACCTATATATATCAAACAAACCTCCTCATTAGCAAGAAAAATCTTGATGATTGGATGGGAAATAAGAAATTCACCCCGGGGATCACTTCTGTGGCTCTGCTTGACAGGGGCACAGGAAAATGATTTTCTTGGGTGGCAAAAGCCAGGGTACCATTTGGCTAGGCTTATATAGGCCCTAGGGCCAATAGCCTAGTACCTACCCATGAACCTATGAACCTACTGTTAAATAACTGACCATACTGACAGTACATACCTGTAAAGACCTTCTTTGTATTTCACGTGTAGGCATAAGTGTTGAGCAACAGCTGCACCATTCAATGCATCACTGAAGTCATTACTTTGTTTGCAGCTTTTCCAACATAAAATGTATTGAATGCAAATTGCTGTGTAAATTTATTTTTAGTCTTAAGTGTTATCCAAAATAATTTATTTTCACTTTTTGAACACAAACAAAGCTTAAACCATTCAATCATATTTATGTATTTTACCTTATAAAAAATGGTTACTGTTAAGTACCAGTGGGGGATTTAATTATTTATACTTACATTCATTCACTCATTATGTAATATAATTCATCTCCTACATCAGCGTATCTTTAAACTCAAGCTGTCATTGTCAAGTGTATTCTTTCATTCCATTGTTACTATTATCACATGAGGAATCCTAGACTTTAGACTTGTCAGGGGTTGCGGTGTTTTTGTACAGGACTAAAGATAATTTAAATGTTCTTGCCCTGTGACAGTAATCATTGCTGGGGCAGAAGAGAAAGGCTGTATGTTAGTGAGTATAGTGAATAAAACTAATTGTTTGCATACTGTCTAGTGCAAATAATTTTGTTAACAAAATCCATTAATATCTGGGAGCACACATTATGTGAGCAGCAGTTCAACCAGTCAGTGTTATTGAAAGTATGGATTATATGAACAGCAGTTTGACAAGTCAGTGTTTGGATACTATTAGTGCTTCAAGTGATATTATTTTAGCAGATAAAATTGCTCGCTATAAAGAGAAACTAAAAGTTTCAAATAACTTTGCAGTGTGAAATCATATTCAAGAAGAATCTGAAAGGTAAAAAAGCAACTAACATGGCAAGCAAAAGAAGGAAAAGACACACAAACACACATACCTGCACTCTAGATAAACAGCTAGAGATAGAGATATAAAATAGGGATTATGTGAAGATTTTTGAAGAGTTCAGAAGATAAAATGGAGTTGGCTTGTGGAATCAAATGACTGAAAATTAGAGGGTTGCACCAAACAGAGTGAAAAGGCCTGCAGATGGTCTTAAAGGACAACCACATCCTCAGACTCAAAACACACATTTATTTCATCATTTTGAAATAATTCAGACTGTTTACTCTGCCTCTAAGTATCCCAGAATGCATTGTTTGTCTCCAAAAAAATTGCATCAGATCTGCCATGTTTTCCCTTGAGCTGCTGTCACTTCATTGACTTAACAGGCATTCGCTGCTGTCTTAAAGTCCCCTACCTTTGGTTAAAATGTTATCCTTTTTCAATAACTACTTCAAACACAAGCAGTGCAAATGCTACAGAACAGAATTGAAAAGTGCAGTTTATTGCTCTTTCTTCTTAGAAATGCTAACTTGCTTTCTTTTGTGAAGGCTGAAATCTAGTTCTTCAAGGAATCTCCCCTCCCACTTCACACCTACCTTCCCTAGCTGTCAAAGAGCCAAGGGTAATTTGACCCATTATCTGCATGTGATTGACAGCTTGTCACAGCAGGTGACCAGAGTAATGTACTGTTTTCTTGTCAGCCTTTCCCTCCTTACAGTGGGACACTTTTTTGTTGCACACCTCCTGTCAAATTTAGAACCAAGCTACATAGCACTGGGAATAATCACCGTTTTGCAAAGCATCAAACTCCCATTATTTTTCCTTCCCGTTTGGTTAAATAGCTAACAAATGACACACTATAAACATGAAATATTTCACAGACTTGCATAACAGCACCAACATGCTTTTTTAATACATAATTTAAAAAATGACGGTATTGCATACTTCTTGTAATCTGATGTAGTGTTGTTGATTAATTGTGACAGACCTCTGCTTCTTATGTAAAAACATGCAATTAATGTATATGCATGGTTATTGCAAATTTATTTATCTTAGTTTTTGCAGCTGTTACTGTGCTTCTGCCTATACTTTGTCACATATCGGTAGGGCAATGTAAAGCAATATGACAATACAAAAGCAAAGTTTACAAAATTTAGAAATTACATCCAAAAATGAGACTCACCCACACTCACTCACCCACTCACCTCACCACATTCACCCACTCACTTTACCACACTCACCCACACTCAACTCACTCACCCACCACACTCACTCACCACATTCACTGACGCTCACCCACACTCACTCACTCACCCACACTCACTCACTACACTTACTCACCGCACTCTCACCCATCACACCTCACTCACTCACCCACACCACCCTCACTCACCCACCACACTCACTCACCCACCCACACTCACCCACCGCACTCACCCACCCACACTCACTCACCACCCTTACTCGCTCACCCACCCACACTCACCACACTCCCTCACCCACATTCAACTCGCCCACCCACACTCAACCACTCACTCACCACACTCACCCACCCACACACACACACACACACACACACTCACCACACTCACCCACACCAGCTCACTCACCCACATTCAACCGCTCACTCACCCACCCACACTCACCACCCACACTCACTACACTCACTCACTACCCTCACTCACTACCTTCACTCACTTACCACCCACCATACTCACCCACCACACCCACTACACTCACCCACTCACTCACCCACCACACTTGCTCACTCAACACACTCACCACACTCACTCACTCACCCACACTCACCACACACACTCACCCACACTCACTCACCCACCACACTCCCTCACCCACATTCAACTCACCCATCCACACTCAACCACTCACTCACTCACCACACTCACCCACCCACACACACCCACACCAGCTCATTCACCCACATTCAACCGCTCACTCACCCACCCACACTCACCACCCACACTCACTCACTACACTCACTACCTTCACTCACTTACCACCCACCATACTCACCCACCACACTCACCCACTCACCCACCACATTTGCTCACTCAACACACTCACTCACCACACTCACTCACTCACACTCACCACACTCACTCATCCACACTCACTCACCCTCACCCACACTCACTCACCCCCCACATCCCCCGACACACCCACCCACACACCACACTCACTCACCCACTCACACACCACACTCACCCCCCATACCCACTCACCCACCACACTCACTCAACTCACATACCACACTCAATCAACTCACAGACTCACCCTTTCACACACATAACCACAAGATATTATGTGATCCTATCTCGCCTACATTCTGACTGATGGGTTCGGAGTCGATCCCTCGGCTCCGACTCGGCACGCTTATGCTATAGAGCGAGGCCTCTAATTGGCTGAGCTATCTTTATCCCAGGATGCACCACCACTAATCCCCCAGATCTCGTTTGCTGCTTACAGAGCTTGGACGTGGTCTCAACATTGGCTGGGCTAAGTACTATATATTAGGCTTTTTTCCTGTCAGTATTTGCCTCCTTTAAACCCAAAAGCTGTTTTAACGGCTATTTTTTGTGTACGAGTGTGTTTCTAACAGTTTGAGATTTTCGTATATTTTCCTGTCAGAGAAGGTTCCGTTTAAATTAGAGGGGCCTTCCCCTGTGCTAACTACTACTTTAGTGGTTGTGTGTGGGTCAAGTACTGTTGAGTTAGAGGGTCTTGACCCTCCTTGTTTCCCCTTTCTCTTTCTCTCATTCTTGTGTGTAAAAAAAAAAAAAAAAAAAAAAAGTTCTTTAGTTTAAATATTTTTTTCTGAGTTAGTGGCATACATATTTTGTTCCTGTGTGTCAAACACTTAAGTTACTGTTGTTGTCTGTTTTTGTAGGATTATGTCTAAAGAACATAAACCCTCCGGGTTTAAAAAGTGCACGAGGTGTGGGTTCAAAATGTCCATAACGGACGACCACTCCTCGTGCGTCTATTGTCTTGGCGCTAAACATCTGCAGGAATCGTGCAGTATATGCCATGTGTTTTCCTCCAGAGTCCTCCAGGAGAGGAAAAACAAATTAATCCTCAAAGGATTAATCAAGCCTTCTTTTGAGGAGGCTTTATCTTCCTCTCCGCCTCCTTCTAAAGAGGAAAGCACCGCTCGACCAGTCAGTCGGAACCGACGGCTAAGAAAACTAAGCAGACTTCTCCATCGGCTCCACGGACTTCGGAGCCAAGGTCGGAACGGTCTGCCTCGATGCCTCCAGCCTCGACCCCTTTGGTTTCGGAGCCGAGGTCTGGGGTATCGAGAGGCGGGTCACCCTCATCGGCTCCACTGATATTGGAGCCGATAAGGGTCATCGGCTCAGACACTTCCCCCTCGGAGCCGAAGTCCTTATCGGCACCAAGGGAAATTTCCTTGAAGGTTTCCTCGGAGCCGATAATTGTTGAGTCCTTTCGGAGCCGGTCCCCGAGCCCTTCAGAGCCGATGGAGAAATCGGTTCGGGCCCGATCGGTATCCTCGAGATCATCCAGGATGTCTGATTCGGACATCGACAGGGTGCTCTTTCGACTCTTCCAGTCTCCGGTGTTCCAAAGATGGTTTCGGCTCCAGCCCATTTGGCTTCGGAGCCGATGGTCCACTCCCAAACTGTACTTCCTCCTCTAACAGCTTCGGCACCATTGGAGCAGGTGTTGGTGGAACCAGTGGAGGTGTTAGGGTCAGGCCCGACCCTTGCTCTGACTCGCTCTTGGGTCGGAGTTCAGTGCACGGACTTCTTCCTTCGCCCTGGGGAGGCTTCGGATTGATGCTTTCGGTCCCAAGTCTCCCTCTTGGTGCGCCGGGCGGGAGTACTGGCCCACTGTCGAGGCCATGGAGGGGGGACCTTCCCAGGATTCTGGTGGTCCCGCCTTCAGGGCTATGAGGAGTGCTCTAGCCAAATCTTCATTGGCTACCTCCACAGTTTCCCCAGCTCCTTCCCTACATTTGGAGACTGGGTCATTGGCAGTCCCCTGTCTGCAGACAGCAGAGCCCCTGGGCCTCAGGTTACCCCTGCTGGGGTTTCTCCCTCCTGGAGGTCCTTCTGAAGCCTCTTCGAAGAACCTCCCAGGAAGAGAACGGCAAGAGGAAGCACGTTGACTCCTGACAAGTCTTTGACATCTGACACCGATCTCGATGATGCAGAGGGGTCCCCCAAGTCGTCCTCGGATGATGTCTCCTTTGCAGACATCCTGGAAGCCCTAAAACAACGAGGCGGCTGGCAGTCCAAACCTCCCTCTGCTGATGAGTCGGTGTTCCTGAAGGCCTTCGGGCTCAGCCTCCACCTCCTGGGTGTCTCCGCCTTCAACGAGCTCTTGGATTTGATTTGTCAAGGGCGTGGGAACACCCAGACTCTGTGGAACCAGTGCCCGCCCAAACAAATTTCTTTTGGCGCCCCCAGATAGAGAGTTTCTTACGAAAGGTGTGGCCATGGATGCTATGGTGGTGGCATCTGCTACCCAGCAAGATGTAGCAGAGGCTTCTACATCCGTCCATCCTCCTAATGAGTCTAGGAGCATGGATCGGTACGGTAAGTGCACCCTTAGTTCAGCGGCCTTTACTCTGAGGTCTTTGAACTACCTGACGACTTACGAGATTTCAGAGGGATCTGATTAAGGAGCTATCCGATACCCTCTTAGGTAACCTGCCTGAGGAGCTGGCCCAGACGGTTGGATCTCAGCTGGCTACAATGTCGCCCATTTCAACTCGGCCCATGAGGCTCATTTCAGAGCGGCCGTCAAGAGTAGAGCGGGTACAGGCATTGCTCTACGGAGATAAGCCTGGCTCCGCCTGTGTCATTTGCGGAGGCCTTCAAGTCTTCATTTGCCGACGCCTTTGATGGGTCCTCCTGTTTGGGCCCAAGGTAAAGACACACTTATCCACTGTGAACAGGAGGTTAAGACTCTGACTGCCGAGGGGCATGATTTTCCACTCCCTTTGGCCTTATCCCAAGGCTAAAAGAGGAGGGAAGATGTGGTTCCGAGATCTCAGAAGTCTTACCCTCTCAGCAGGAAGGTTCCCTCCAGAGGCAGAGGAGGGGAAATTCATCAGGAAGACACCGTCCCAGAGGTGGCAGAGGCCCTCGCAACACTGGAGACCGCGAGTCCTTTCGTGGCTCTTCAGCTTTTCATAGTCCCTGAGGGATTGCCCGACTGTGCTGCTCCGAGCCAGTCGGGGTCATTTTTCAAGCACCTGAAGGCCTGGGAAGGGATCACTCAGGACCGCTGGGTGCTTCGCATTATCGCCGGAGCTTACTCCATCCCATTCTGTTGCCCCCCCCCTCAGTCCAAAAGAATCCTGGACCCGCCACCCAGTCAACGGGATACCGCAGCCTCAGAAATTTCAAAGCTGCTGCAAAAAGGAGTCATCCAACTGGTCCCCGCAGACCAGATCAGATTAGGGACTTACTCAAGATTCTTTTTGATGCCAAAAAAGACCGGGGACTCGAGGCCCATTTTGGACCTAAGCAACCTAAACCGTTCAGTCAAGAAGTCCAAGTTCCGAATGGTCACTTTACAAACCATTCTCCCATTGTTGGAGAAAGGTGTTTGGATGTGCTCCATAGACCTCAAGGACGCCAGATACCATATCAAAATACATCAAACGCCCAGGAGACACTTGCGCTTCAGCCTAGGAGGCAGTCATTTTCAGTTCCGTGCGCTGCCCTTTGGTCTCACCACAGCCCCCAGGGTGTTCACCAAATGCTTGGCAGTAGTGACTGCCTCAACCATGAAAAAGG
>NC_056732.1:1839005679-1839139852 GCF_019279795.1 Protopterus annectens | reverse complement strand
TTAGCAACCCTTGCAGCTTGGTTGTGGTGTACCATGCATACCATTGAGTATTATGGTGAAATCCTGATTTGTATTACACTGCGATTTTATGACATTTGTATATATTTTCTTTGTGTTCCCATTTGCACACACATGCCCTGCGGTTGTACTCTATGTTACTGTGGACATGACATTAAATGTTATTTTTTAGGTATTGTGCATCTTTTCTTATGCCATTGGCTGTATATTTAGCCATTGGCATATGTTAACTTTGTAATACATGAGTCTGGTCTGCTTTCATAGCTCCGATGTTCTGTTTGGAAAAATGTAAACCATGTTTTTTGGTTTATATTTCCGTGGGCTTACTCTACGCCTGCACCGCTTCATGAATCGCTATGTACCTTCATTTGCATGGTGCGGCACTGCACATGGGGTGATTAGCATACCTAAGCCGAGGACTGCGCAGTTCTAGCGTACGCCGGTAGTGCACATGGAATTGGATTGTACCTGAATCGCTCGGTAACCATATTTGGTGTTATACCGCCTATGCTACACCTGCACCTGGCGCAAGCTTCATGAATCCGGGGATTATCTATTAAACATCCCTACATGGTCTTCCATAAAGACAGAGTATCACTATGGACTAACCCTTCCTTTTTCCTAATGTTATATCTAGTTTGTCAACTAATGGTCATGTGGCATTGACAGTTGCTACATGTCTGCATAGCGTGGGGGGACATGCAACCACAACCACAGTCCTACACAGCACCGTGGATGGTGCACATGACTCTCACATGTGTAGGTGTGACGGGGGCACAGCCAGCAGTTGTACACATCTGCCTCTACTGTACTGGTCTGCCGTGTACTCCATGTCAGTGTGTGGACCTACCTAAATTGCTGGTTGGAGGGATACCAGGGTACATCAGTTTTCAGCATTAATTACCAGCACAGTGGTGTTGGACGTCCTATTACACAACCTATATCAAACTGCCTGGCCTGCTGGCATCTGTGTGTGTTATAGGGGGTTGGGGTCAGTCATTGGGCATATCCATAGGCCATTGTATATCATTTGTCTGTATTGGTCCACATCTGTCCAGCTGCATGGAACGTGTGTGGGCTGTACGGACACATATGATGGTCAGCCCATAATCTGCAGGGGGTTAGGACACCCTGTGTACTACAGGCTACCATTATGACCCCCATATGTGCTACAGAGGTCATGGTGCCACTATTGATGTGTACTGTCTGCTGCCCAAACATTTGGCCACCACAGTCACTTGTATGCTCACATACATACCATAGCAATGGGTAAGTACACATTCTAATACAACTGCCACTTGTTAGGTCAATAGACATACCCTGGGTGTGTTCCGGACTTGAGGACGGTGCTGGAGTGCTACCTATGTCGGATGCACACAGTGCACCTCCCATACATGGCCAAGCACAGGTACTGTCATGTTTGGCATCCATTGTACTGTGTGTGGGTCAGAGGGGAAATCCGTGGGTACCTACTGTGTCAGTGCATATGCCTTGTGTTGCCTCTTTGCCAAGGGCAGGTCATACTGTGCACGGGCTTTCGCCGACTGTGCCCTACTCAGGTAGTTCCTTCACCAAGTCACACTGTGCCTGTTCAGGCCTTGGCAGTGGTGTTGGGCTGTGTGGCCCTGCCCCATGCTGTTCCTGCTGCAACTGTTACTGCAGGATATCATTGTGTAGCATAGCAAATACCATAACAACTTGTATGCATGTAGCTTGTGAATACTGCAGAGCTTCAACGGATGTGTCCGGATACCAGAACTGTGAACCGAGCATCCCAAACACATGCACAAGTATATGTCTTGCCTGTGTATCTGCCTCGGTATGGTGTGAGTGTTCAGGTGTGTGTGCATTGCTGATGGGTGTTATCAGCCACTACACCAGTGTTTACCTAGCATTCCCCACTAGGAGACTGTAGAGGATGTCCATATAGGCATTGGTGTGCTACAGCTGTGTCAGAATCCGTATATCGGACACATCATAGCTTCCAGGGCAGACAAAACACACATTCAATCTCATGCCCTGGCCATTGCATATGGCCTAGCTGTTGGAGGATATGCCCCTGCACTGACTGTAGGCCCTACCCTGCTCCCTGGGTGGTGCTACGTGTGCAGGCTATAGCACCCAGTACCCCAGGGTAGTCATCCATGTGGTTGAACAGATGCATATTGCTGGTCCACTAATCACGTGTGTTGAGGACATGTACGTGCTCACTGGCATGTGTTGACATGTCATCTGTGAACTGGTACAATACTCTGGATGCAGATACCTGTGCGATACCCATGATATCTCCAGTTGTGCTGTGTGAGGTACCTGTGGCTAGTACACCTAGGCCAGCACATCCCATGGTATCCACTGTGATGCATTTCCCTCAGCCTGTTTGATGTGTTAGGCACAGGTCAACAAGCTGCTGTAGGAGGTCTCTGTCCACCCCATAGTGCTCCAACATCCCCGGCCCATGTAGCCCCTGGTAAGTCACCCTCAGTCTATAAAGTCTTATGTCACCCCAGTAAGGGTTGTTCGGCAGCATACACATCCTCACTGCCCCAGCTTCCTGTACATGTTGGTATATGTTGCCTGCTGCAGCCCGTGTCATTTGGTTGGACTGTGTCGTGAAATGTCCCTGCAGGTACACACCGGTGGTGTAGAGTGTGGATGAAACCTGTGTGTATGCTGCTTGCTCGCATTAACGTACTGTTCATGTGCGGGCTGGCCATGTCATCTGCTGATTGTGCTGATCAACACCTGTTTGTGCAGCCTGTACACCCTGACTACTCCACCACTGCTGTCATCCCTCCCAACATCACCAGGCAGGTATAGACACACCCCTAGCTTAGGTGTGCTAAGGCAGGAGCACTCCCGAGGCACAGTTCTGCAATATACGTACAGTATGCCTGACCCCCCCTCCCATGCTGTCAACTATATTCGAGACCTGCACCCATCTGACTACACACATACACTCCAGGGACCAGCAGCACACCCTGGTGATAAATGTGTTACACCATAGTCAACCTCATCTGCATAGTATAGTCTTCTAATGAATAGTTATATAACCCAAACCGAACCTCCAACATATTAACCACTGCTCAGTGTCGCTCAAATCCATACACAACTGGCAACAGGTGCCTTACCATCACCATATTCAATGTTCCATGGTCTTCCCAGCAACAAAATAACCGGTGTCTACATGACTACAACTCGTGGCCCTGCACACCACAGACGATGTACATTAACACCACGCCATGGCAGATATACATAGATCCCAGGTTATCACGTACAGATCATCCGGCACAAACATTCAATAGAGCTGATGTCCCCAGACATATGTTCACATCTATGTCTACCTCTACATCTACATATATCATATATATTATTTGTATACATATATACATGAACATATATATATATATATATATATACATATACATACACACATATACATGAACACACATATGTAGATATGGCATTTCTATCACAACAGCAGACCACATGACAGCAATGCATTAGACAGGAATGTAAAGGAAACTACATGTGCCACCTACATCATGTAGTGTTGTTACCATCAAGGCACGTGTGTTATATTGCGTCACACCAGTCAGACCGTATCAAGGGTAAGAGTAGGGCTGCTGACAGTTACTTACCAGACCTATTGGTGAATGTATGTGTTGACAACCCAGTGTCTTGGCAGAATATGCGGGCTGTGGACATTATATAGGTCAGCAACAAAACCAACTGAACACATCCCACAGCTAGCCACCCACAGATACCAACACATACGGTATAACTGCCAAACACACACACCTGCCATGCCCTGGAATCGAGCATCTACTTGTCTAGTCTACCACACTACAGCATTATGCAGTAACAGAATGCGCTACCGAGTTCCGGCATCACCGCACACCCACAGGCATACTTCTAGGTGGATTACATCATCCGCAAAGGCAAAGACGCCAATAGGGAATGTATGTGGAGTGAGCCGTCTAAAAGCATTACTCTGTCCCCAGGCAGCTGGAAACACACACACACACACACACACACACTTGACAGGGCTGGGAGTCGAACATACACCTAACTACCTTATCACGCTACAACATTATGCAGTTATAGAATGTGCTACAGAGATTACTGGAACACAGCACTCACACAGGCATACTTTTAGGTGAATGACATCATCCGCAAAGGCAAAGACGCCGATAGGGAATGTATGTGGAGTGAGACATCTAAAAGCATTACTCTGTCCCCAGGCAGCTGAAAACACACACACACACACTTGGCAGGGCTGGGAGTCAAACATACACCTAACTACCTTATCACACTACAGCATTACGCAGTTACAGAACGTGCTACAGAGATGACTGGAACACAGCACTCCCACAGGCATACTTCTGGGTGAATGACGTCATCCGCAAAGGCAAAGACGCTGATAGGGAATGTATGTGGAGTGAGCAATCTAAAAGCATTACTCTGTCCCCAGGCAGCTGGAAACACACACACACACACACACACACACACTTGGCAGGGCTGGGAGTCAAACATACACCTAACTACCTTATCACACTACAGCATTACGCAGTTACAGAATGTGCTACCGAGATTACTGGAACACAGCACTCCCACAGGCATACTTCTAGGTGAATGACATCATCCTCAAAGGCAAAGACGCCAATAGGGAATGTATGTGGAGTGAGCCATTTAAAAGCATAACTCTGTCCCCAGGCAGCTGGAAACACACACACACACACACACACACACACACACACACACACACACACACACACACACACACACACACACACACACACTTGGCAGGGCTGGAAGTCAAACATACACCTAACTACCTTATCACACTACAGCATTACGCAGTTACAGAATGTGCTACCGAGATTACTGGAACACAGCACTCCCACAGGCATACTTCTAGGTGAATGACATCATCCGCAAAGGCAAAGACGCCGATAGGGAATGTATGTGGATTGAGCCATCTAAAAGCATAACTCTGTCCCCAGGCAGCTGGAAACACACACACACACACACACACACACACACACACACACACTTGGCAGGGCTGGGAGTCGAACATACACCTAACTACCTTATCACACTACAGCATTACGCAGTTACACAACGCGCTACCGAGATTACTGGAACACAGCACTCCCACAGGCATACTTATAGGTGAATGACATCATCCGCAAAGGCAAAGACGCCGATAGGGAATGTATGTGGAGTGAGCCACCTAAAAGCATAACTCTGTCCCCAGGCAGCTGGAAACACACATACACACACACACACACACACACACACACACACACACACACACACACACACACACTTGGCAGGGCTGGGAGTCAAACATACACCTAACTACCTTATCACACTACAGCATTATGCAGTTACAGAATACGCTACCGAGATTACTGGAACACAGCACTCCCACAGGCATACTTCTAGGTGAATGACATAATCCGCAAAGGCAAAGACGCTGATAGGGAATGTATGTGGAGTGAGCCATTTAGAAGCATAACTCTGTCCCCAGGCAGCTGGAAACACACACACACACACAGGCACACACTTGGCAGGGCTGGGAGTTGAACATACACCTAACTACCTTATCACACTACAGCATTACGCAGTTACAGAATGCGCTACTGAGATTACTGAACACTGCCCTCCCAGAGGCATACTTCTAGGTGGATGACATTAGGATGCCGATAGGGAATGTATAGAGAGTGAGCAGTCTAAAAGTATATTACTGTCCAAAGGTAGACGTGGACAAACACATGGCAGTGGTGTGAGGGGGACAACTGCCTATCTACGGAGCACTATTACAACACTACATAGATACAGGATGCACCACAGACAGTACACCCTTCAAGACAGTCAACCAGTGTGTTCAATGTAGGCATCCATCGTGATGTGGAAAATGTACATCTGTTGCATGGATGACCACTATCACTATACAGGATGTAAATGGCCATGCCCATACACAGAGGCACATCACTGACACAAGGTGTCACTGGGCATGCTCACACACTTAGTATCACACGTCCGTTTGGAATGTACTGTGTGTCCCATCTATACAATGGCGTACTGGGCATGCTCACACACTTAGCAGTTGCAAAGGGCCGTCTTGCATGCACACAGATTCTAAACACGGAAGGGCACAGTTTGGAATGTACTGTGTGTCCATCTACACAACGGCATACTGGGCATGCTCACACAGCAGTTGCAAAGGGCCGTCTTGCATGCACACGGATTCTAAACATGGAAGGGCACAGTTTGGAATGTACTGTGTGTCCATCTACACAACATCATACTGGGCATGCTCACACACTTAGCAGTTGCAAAGGGCCGTCTTGCATGCACATGGATTCTAAACACGGAAGGGCACAGTTTGGAATGTACTGTGTGTCCATCTACACAACGGCGTACTGGGCATGCTCACACACTTAGCAGTTGCAAAGGGCCGTCTTGCATGCACACGGATTGTAAACATGGAAGGGCACAGTATGGTGTTACTGTCCTCACGTACATGAAGGCCACTCACATGTATTGACCAGTACATACACAGGAGCCATCACAGATGTCTCAGGTGCAGATCACAGAGGTACATGCCACAGTCTACTATGTAGCCCTCAGACATCACCATGTCGTTGGACCAGCAACACACAGCCATACATTACCACAACACCATGTGACTCATGACCAGTGGACTGTACATAGGTCTACAGCAACTGTGCAGACTACACATGTACCGACAGGGTTCCATCATGTGTTATGCATTGCAATGATACCACTGTACATAACCAGGTTGGCTCTACACATAAGCGGGGTCCTGGGTCTTACACAGCTGTGACAGATGACTTTCGCTGTACACCAGAGAACACACATGTTTCGATATGACATACATGTAATCACAGTGGATATGTGCATGGACCCCACACACACACACACACACACACACACACACAACACATATGTACATAGCATAGCTTTTGCTGTCCTCCGTGCAGACAAGTGGCTACAGCAATCACACGCATGCAAAGAGAAGGTAGGTCCATGGCTGTTGAATGCTAACAGTACATGAGGTAGCACTGTTGACCAAGGACACATTCCCTCTGTACTATTTACCCATGACACCCATCATATCATACAACAGTCCATGTGTTATGTATGTCATCACACATGTCCACCAATTGCAATGCATACAAACATGGCTACATGACAGGCATGTAGGACCAACACTCATGTACAATTAGTAGCATGCATGCAGCTACCATGCATGTGCAGTAGCTGATGTATGTAACTCATCTGTGCCTAACTACAACATGCAGTTGCAATGCAGCCCCATCATTGACACCTGTATATGGTGAAATACTGACAGTACGGTAGGATGTACATCAGGTATGGATGGATGTGTGTACATAAAGTGGTGATCCACCTTTGCAGATGGATGTTTGCCGGGGATGGCTCACAGTTGTGTCACATGCCATCCTACCATTACATGTGCAAACAGTACGCTATGTTACTGTTACTTGACGGTGAAGACACAAAACCTACACAGCGGTCAGGTGTTACTGACTGTAAGTCACTTGACACCTGTAACACTTACATCCTCCCATGTGCATATAACAGCACAATTGCTGGAGGTAGCGTTGGTACACATAATGCGGCCAATACTGCTGCATGTCTGTCAGACGTATCATTATATAGCAGGTGTATCAGTCACAGTACTGCCATGTGTGTTTGCTTGTGTGACCATATATGCCACATATGGTGGGGAATGCATCCCAATTGTTACACACCCCTGTACACTGTTGTAGAGATGTGTACATACTGCAGTGTGAAAAGCATGACGTAGGCAGGGGTGGTGTGTGTATCACACACGTCAGCTGTCCGTATGTGAATGACATTTGTGGACTCCACAGTGTGTGTGTGTGTGTGTGTGTGTGTGTGTGTGTGTGTGTGTGTGTGTGTGTGTGTGTGTGTGTGTGTATGTATGTATGGCGGTCTGGTGCATAGAGTGAGGGTGTATGCTACCATACAGAACACACAGGATCCCTAACCCCTCATAGTGATGCAGTCTACTACCCTGTTGATGCCATCGGTCTCAGCCATACTAGCAACCTGTACATGTTCATTCTCTGTGTCGCGTCGTGTGGGTGCACAGTACTGTGAGGGTGATAGGCAGGGGTCCTCACCTCAACACTATGGAGTGTGTGTTATAGTGTTGTTGACCCCGTGAGTGTGGACATGTTCCTGTAATGTGACAGGGTATTACTGTTACACAGTGATACCTCATGCTATCAAGTGGCCTCTAACGTTATCATCAGATGGACCACTGTGTACAACCCCTGCACCATGTCAACATACCTGTGATGTGACCTGGTATGGATGTCACGTCTCTAGCCACTGTAGCCTATTAAACAGCCCACATACTTCTGGATCAGTATATGTGTGGACATCTGTGGTATATTAGCCTTTCCAACAGTCAGGTTGAGGCTACGTATAGCATGCTGATATTGCTGTATGTGCCTGTGAGTACTCCACATTTACACATGGGAGACTGCAAACACTGCTACCTGTAGGCACATGCAAGTAGACCATAAGGAGTGAACCAGGGCATCATTCCCAACACGCTGTTACTGTTGTTATCGAGACACATACTGTGAACATATAACAATGCATGATAAACCTGTACTACATGGTATGTCTGGTGCGTGTCAACAGTACACAACTAATGTAATATACACTTCTCTCACTATTCTGTTCACCCTGTGCATCAGACCATTTGAGCATGTCCCTGCACCGATGGTGTGGATGACAGGGATGCAGCACAGGCTTCATCATATGCACAGGGTGATAATGTTTGCCAGGGGCATAGGCTGCACCAATGGATGACATCATGTGTGTGGGTGAGGGCCGATGATCTGATTGGACATGTATGGTCATTATGCATGTGGGTGTTGTGGTGCCCTACAGATGTGCTTGCCGTGTGCGTGTATGTGTGCACACAGTTCTGCCTTTTGTGAGGCCTACACAGGGGTATTATTGACAGCTCCATATTGTACAGACCAGGATGTACAGCTCACTGTGTCTGGCCACAGCCACGTGACCTGTGCTTTCCAGGGGTTGCACGGGCACTACCAGGCAGAGGTACAGATTGGCTATCTGACGACACATGTTCACTGGAACTGTGTCCCTGCTGGGAATGTCCAGGGCCACGTCCACATGGCCTGCTGTGTCCTGGTGTGGGCAGTGTAGCACCAGATGCACTGCTACTGCTACTGGCACTATGTGAGCGGGCATGTGAGGTGGCACACTCACGTTGACCTGCACTAGGTGGTGTAGCTGGCCTATGTCCACATGGCCTACACCTCACTCCTACCAGATGTTCCAGCACAGACAGCTCACGCTCATGGATTGCCATGCCATGGTCAAGGATTCTGGCCATGTCACCCAATCGCCTGTCCAGAACATCAGCAATCTGCTGTTGAGCATTTGCCAATGCCTGGATGTTATCGTTTAGAGTATGGATAGCAGCCCTCTGCAGCCTCTGCCCTTCTATTTTCTGCCATTCAGCAAGTGCCTGTGCCGCCATTACAGTCTGGAACATGCGTCTGGTGATACCAGCTGCTGTGCTCTGTCCTGCAGGTGCATGTCTGCCAGAGGTCCTACGAGCAGCACTGGCAACATGCCTGTGTGGCACATCTGCAGTCATTACACTGACACCATGGTGTGGAGACACACCTTCTGTAGCCACCACACATTCCTGTTCCACGCTAACAGATGCTGACTGTCCTTCCTCTATGGTCACTGGTGATGCGGTATGTGTTGGCAGCAGAACTGTGTGCGGGGAAGAGGGGGACATAGTTGGGATGGCAACCATTGGCACAGATTCAGCCCCTGACAACCCTGCCTGTACCTCATGCATATGTTCATCACTGCTAGTATCTGTGGGGGCACTAACATCAGATGAACCACAGGAGGGTAACGCACCTACATCACCTGTGAATGCAAAGAAAGACTCTAAATTACAATAGACACAGACACACACAGACACACATAGACACACCATGCGTGTGATTTGACAGACGGCATGCAGCATGCATGTGATACAGCAGACGGCATGCAGCTCAGACATTAATAATGTTAGTTAGCATACCTTCCTGGGTTGCACACAACAGCAAGCAGGTGTCATATCAGTAGCCATGCAGTTCACACAATCATGATAGTAAGCATGCATCCCTGTGATACACCATGTGGACCAGAACAGGTTAACAGTACACATGGTTGACGTGACCTTGACATATAATCTGCTGCCGTGTGCATTAACATGCATACATGTCTGACACAATGGTGTCCTGACACATGTACAGTGTTGTAATGGGCATCACATTGCAGTGTTGTCTGTATGCCCTACAGATAGAATGCATGTTTAGCAAATGTGCATGAGCATGGAAGGGTAGTGTGAGCCATCTACATTGCTATACAGTGTGAAGTACAGACACTGTGCCATTGCATGGCATCATGAGGCATCTATATTGCTATACAGTGTGTAAGATGCACACATTGCATAGCCATAACTGCATGCATACCCATGACATAACTGTGGATTGTGACCCACGATGCTGAGGTGTATACACACCAAATCATGCTGTGTCATGTGACAGGTCACTGGAAGACCTACAGATGACACCCCTGCACAACTACTACACATGGCAGACTTGTCAATTCACCATGTCCCACATGACATTGATGTACCACACACATGAGGTGCACAGCTAATGGTGATGTCCTATAGCAGCAAGGGAAATGTACAGTATCTGTGGCCTGATGTGGTGTCAATGTCTGTGGAAGCTGTATAGGTGACTACTGTCATGCTATGACACAGTCATGATGTTCAACACATCTTATACAGTAGGCTTAAGTGACACCTGCATTAGCTGTGCACAGTGTTTTAGGATGTCCAGTGTACCACATCAACTGTATAATCAGTCAACTAAGGATATAATTGGACCATGTGTGGACAATGTGCAACAGGGTGTATACACATCACATCTACTGTGTGGCTACATGTCTCTGGCCATCCCCCATGGCCATGTGTGAACATGTGTTGGCCAAATGTTTGTGATGGCTGTCTATCTCACATGTCTGTGTTGTCCCATATGACATACACCCATAGATGTCAGATATGTCGCCATCTACAGGGCTATGCAGACAACGGGTTGTATGTTTGGTATGTGGGGTATGTGTTATAGGATAGTGTGACAATATTGCAGCCAGAACACTACGTGTCTGGGACATGTCAGATGGCACATCACAATGTGTGCACCCATTGCAGGGGCATATAACACAATGGTGACTCCTCTGGGCTGCCCATATCCCAGCTCACTGTGTGGTACTGTTTGTGTACCACACATGTGTTGTTCCAATGTATAGTACATATGCCTACATTGTACAACACCTCCACCATTGTATGCACAACTGTTCACACATGTAGCAATGCCAGATACTGTGGTTTCATGTTGGTGTATCATTTCATTTGTATATATTGCACATGGGTAGCCAGTGTGAATGATGGGAGATGCGACCTGTATATCATGACTGGACCAAACATCAAGTATACAAGTGTTAACTGGCCACATGGTGAATAGATCTATGCTTTAACATGCCTGATACTGATGACAGTCTCACCTGCAATGGACTGATGTCTGTGCAGCACACCAGAGGTACCTGTATAGGGGTGACACAGCAGTTTGAACATTATCCATGACTGTATGACAGCCACAGGGTGCACTGTGCATGTTAACACATTCACCTGTACAATAGCATATAGTATGCACATGTGTACATACACAGGGTAGCATACTGTAGTATGCAGCATGTGTGTAAACATACCTTGCATATGATGTTACATTACATAATGTACAGTGGCACATGCAACTAAATGGGATATAATAGTCATATATGCAGTACTGACTTACCAGGCAAGTCCAGGCCCATTGGTTGGGAGACACCCACCTCCACGATGGCAGCTAGTGTTTGTGAATGCTGTTCTGAGGGTGTCCCCAGACTGGCCAGTAGCTCCTCGGTGTGTGTGAGTGGGGGCTGGGTTGGTGGCCCACCACCTCTTCCACCTTGTTCCTTGGCAATTGCAGTGGCATGCTGTTTTGCATGTCATATCAAGTCTGTGCAGTGTCTGTACACCTGCTGGTAGGTGCGGTTATGGCCACCCACATCATTAACCCTCCTGCGAAGATCCTGCCACAGGTCGTCACACTGCTGGGCATGCTGTGGCACATGGTTGAACAACACCTCGTAGTTCTCATGGAGGTACGGGATGAGGACATCATCCACCTGGTGGCTGTATGCTGGCAGGCGTGAACAAGGCATTATCTGTAAGACATAATGATGGTGACAGGTCACAGTATCACAGAGATGTACAGAGATACTTCTGCACATACATTTCTAGTAAATCTAGTACATCTGCACAGTTATCTTTGCAAATCATCATGACACTGACATGACTGACATGTTTGCGTCACACACATGTAACACCCGTTATGCATTGGATATCATCACCATATATGTGTGTCACCTCATTACATTGTTCATACTCCATGTGAATGCTGTCTTGATGTGGGCATGTCTGTTTGCCTGCACTGGTGTTCTTACCTATCAGCACATGCCTGGATGTGTCCACAGTAATGCTGTTGACCTTGATGCTGTGTATATGTCACATATCAACACATACACTGCCATAGTGGACCTGAGCAGTGACAATGCACACTTACACATGGAAACCTTTACATGCATGTGTTTTGCCATATACATCTACATGGCACTGTACAGCAGTTCAACATCCTGCCACCGATCGCCTGTGTTGCACATGTGATAGACATGGGACAATGGCTAGTCGGACGTCATTCGCAGGGATGGTTATCAACTATAGCATGTACAGGCAAGGTTTCCTAGCTGTATCCGATAGCCATTTTGCCACCACGTGGTGCATCAGTGCCACATTACTGATCCAGACAGTTGATAATACATCTACCATGCAGTCATCACACCATGTATGACAGAAATGACGTGCAGCTTTGATGGACAGGGTTGCATGGTATCGCAGGAGTATGTCACATGTATGGCACAGGGATCTGTCCAGCATGTGGCGATCCTAGTAGTAGGATGGTGGCTGTCCATGACATCTGTCTTTCAGATCAGGATATGTATGTGTAGCATGTCCAGCATCATAGAGTAGCACATGTCTTTATGCAAGGTAGCCAGCATGCTGCATAGTGGAGGTGAGGATTGTGAAGGCTGGTATCGCCCATCCACGCATGGCCAATACCCCTTAAAGGTGATATGTGATCTAGTATTGGTCACCCGAGTGCTGAGTATGCCTGTCCACTGATCTCCAAGCTCATGGATGGCGCCCTGTCATGACATGGGCACCTTGTATGACTACCTAAGAGGCCTGGAGATGTCACCAACTCAGGGTGGTTGGTGAACTGCACAGCACCATCCCTTACACAGTGTCCATAATGTTGACTGCAGCCTAGGTGGTAGTTAATGGGTACAGGGATATTCACCTAGCGGTGACAATGCTGATATCATCTGTCAGAATGTGCACATATGTCACACACATCACCCACAAAGCCCATTCTGTATGTTGTTCACAGCACTGAGACAGCTATTGCTCATAGGTCATGGCCATTCACATCCTTACATACACAGATACCGCACATTTGTCTGTGTGGTATGGGCTACAATGAGGGGGGAGTACAGCACTGTTTTACTGTAGCTGCCACTGGTGTGATATGCACATGTCACTCTGACACCTTTTGTAGTGTTGATTCTGTCAACAGGCCACTGGTAGAACTCTCCTGTGACATACAAAGGTACATGTCATCAAACATCCGTATTGTCATCTACATCTGTACTGCTAACACCTACATTGATAATGGTTCATGGACTTGCAGACCATACTCAGCAGGGTAATAGTGCGGTGCCTCCAATTATGACTGTTGTCACCACTTGTGGGTTGATATTATCCAACACCCTATCTGTATTGCATTTTCATTCTCAGCACTTGTTCAGAACTTGTGAGCACTTCATGAGCTACTAATTAATGTAGCACCCATTCCTAACCATTCCTCACAAGTACATTGTCTGTCCTTACAATTCCAGCTTGCTTACAGTACAACAGCTGTTGTACACACGTAACTCACATATCTTGTGAGACATGGTTGAATATACAGGCATGTCCAACTGTCACGTACCAGTGCTATTGCCTGTCTATATGATGAATATGGCGTACATGTGGCAATAGAGCGATTGTCTCATGTACACAGTCAATGCTCACCTCCCAACATACGACACTACAGCCTGTGGGAGATGCACATATGCAGCCATGCTGGGGGTAATGCTGTCACAACCCTGACTGAACCTGACAGTCATGTGGGGACATGTAACATTTGCAGCACACCCCACTCATCACATAGTCTCACAAGATCTCCACCACCACAGGCCACACATACGAGTACAACTTGTGCAGTACCTCTCCATACTCTGTGTAGGCACCAAAGGCGGCCCCCATCACCAAACACAACAACAATAACTTATAGCCCACAGACTCATGTATACCCATCACATACAGCCAATAGGGCGTTATCACATACACAACACACCAGTCATAGGTGACTCTGTAGGCAGTCACACTGATGTCCCACTCAGCAGGCTACACAAGGCGATAGTCGCTTACATCTAGCTGTTGGGTAACTGGTTCTGCAACATAACCTAGGCACCCATGCCACACCTCACCAGGTACAATTTGACTGTCACTCTCCATGTTAGTGTGACTGCCCTGAGATGCAACTTCACAGACTACACGTGCAGGGACATGCAATAGCTCACTGGTCTTGAAGCCCTGAAGGTATGGGCCAAGCCCTGGGGAGCATTATGCATTCATCCAGACTTGATACCACTGTACAATGACTGACTGTTTCACTTCAACAGTTGCCTATGCTTCTGCTGTCATTCCACAGGCATCTGGTATCTGTCCGCTTTGACATGGTCAACAAAACACGATGCTTTGGCACAGATAAACTGCACCTGTCAGCCCTGGGAGTACAGATAACATGTAAGGCTATTGCTGCTCCTATACTGCCTGTCTTGCACAGTTTCCAATAACGTTCACCACCAGAACGGGAACAGGCAAGCAAAACATGGGGTCATGTGACTCAATGCTTGACATCTTCATCTCTGATGCACTCAGGCAAGGCACTCCTTATAATGGACCACTTCAATATCTCTGCAGTGACTGGGACCTGCCTCTGTGCTCCGCAGAGCACACATGCAATAACAGGTTATATGCAGACCACACCTTTCAGTCATGTAACCTGTACCGGAACACCCATGGCTGAGGTGTTCCCATATTCCACTATGTTGTACATACATCCTGGCTAGTTACTTAGCACAATGCATCAGAGGTGCTCCACGTGCAACTAACTGTGGCCAGAACTGCTATACACATTGTAACATGCTACGGATTCACCAACATACCCCACAGTTACCAGACCTCATTTCGTGGTGTACTGGACATTAGGGTTCAGACAGGTACTACTGATGTGAGACTGATACTACCCCACACTTAACTGGGATAGCCACTCATGTACTGACACATTAGGCCAACGCTGTCCAGGATTCATAACCTCCACTCGGCTGGATAAACCCATACACACCACCTCCAAGACCACCAATACCCTAGACATGGACACTACCAACATGTGACTGGTGTTCCACACCTGGGGTTATCCCCTCATTGGTGGATTCTGAACATATGCTACTCACCCTTGTTATCCACATCCCGGCACCACACCCTTCATGGCATACACAGTACAAGAGTACTACAACGCCTACTACAGATGTCTTATGACAGCAGTAGTTAACGTCATGACACCCATGCAGATGGACAATGCACATACAAATGCTGAAACATACCCCAGTGCACTTCATTAGCACTTACACGACTGCATGGATCATGCTATTCCAAACAGAGCCATGATGGTACCCAGCAGATAACGGACGCTACTCTGGGGGTCCAGTTCCATGGACATAATTTACAACAAAAGGTGGAGGATGTTGCAAAGTGGAGTACAATCCCATGGGTGGGGTAGCTCACTGGTCAGCCTCAGTAGGGCTACGGGATCCCTCATCACATACTCCGAACCTAGCTACGTAAACATTATTGCAACAGATTCCAGGGTGTACCACAAGGCATTATGGAGGTATGTCAGTAGTCAGTGGCAATACCCATATCTGCTCTGACATACAACAGTTACTCAGGAACATTACAGAACCGAGTGATGTTGGCAACATGCTGGTGGATGGGTTCAATGCTAACATTACAACCTCTCACTCCCTACATGGCCACAATCCCTGCAGGAACATTGCGGTGTCCCTGCGGTCACAACTACACAGTACTAACCTGCACTCTCTAAGGCCTGGAACACTGACTCCATGTGACCGTCCAACATCCCAGGCTGTGATTTACACAAACCTCTGAATGATGTGTCTCCCCACTTGGCCACCAGATTCAGTAATAGCCTTGTATCAGACATTGTGACCCCTGAATGGCACACAGCAACAGTTATCACACTCCACACAGGTGGCGCCACAATGAACAAGAGGGACTATTGCCCTATACACCTGACTGGACTGTTCTGCAAGGCTATGGGGCACATCATCATGGAAGTAATTCACAGAGACATTGGTGGGCTCCAGTCCTTTGATGCCACCCAGGTTGGACATGTTAGGGCCAGAGCATGGCTCCTACACCTGGTGGACTCCTTTGATACAGTTACCAGGGTAGTTGATGATGGTAAGGGGATCCACACAGCCTACATTGTCCTCTCAGTGGCTTTCAGCACCGTTCTCCATTCTGGTATTTACAACATAGACATCCACCTGCACATCGACCCCTTTGTCTCAGGGTGTTATGCAATGTGGCTCATGGACAGGACCCACACAATGAGGGTAGCATACCATAGTACCTACTGTATTTCAGTTACACTTGGCGTACCACAGTCCTCAGTCATAGGGCCCCTCATGTTCAGTATATGCTTCCCTGAGGTACAGGCAAGCACAGAGGGACTTTCCCTGACTAGCTTTCCAGATAACTGCATACAAAGCACCATGATCGATCCACCAGCGGATACTGACTCCCTCCATAAGGGTGTCACTGTGACGGATACCTGATATCAATATCATGGCCTCAAGCTGCATGACACAAGGTGCATGAACATCCCCTTTGCATTACACCAATCACCCACTGACTATCACATAGGTGGTAGTCCCCTATATACATGTCACATTGTACGTGATCGTAGTACACACGTATGTAGCACCCACTCCTTTGATAACCATATTGCCACTGTGGCATGGATATCCATCTACGTGGCCACCCTTATCTGTACTGGGTTTGTAGCTGGAACATAGGCACCCATTGTACCTCTGAACTCCTGACGTATACACACATTCAAGGGTACAACATCCTGTTTAGGGTGTACCTTACAGAACAGCTACGGCTTTACATACCACAACATTAACACACCATGAGGATTATTGAGCTCTAAAGGTTGACGTATGTGGCAGAACTACGGACACCATGACTGTACACACTTGCATACTACATACTCAGGGGTGAACTCTGCTGAACAGACAGGGCCCATGTCCACAACAATATTCATGGATATACTCCACATAAGTGACATAAGCAAAAGCCACTGTGAGCACCATGCTCATGGATATGTGCACACATGCAACAATGAGTGGGATGTGCGTGAGGGTTACATTCCCAAACCAGACACTCACCATGCTTTGGAACATGATTCCTATGTTCATCATGCAGAGACACTCAGTAGCACTGCTCATGTGATACCTCACTTGGTGGATGGGGACACACATGTACGCCAGGGATCACTGCAGTGGCTGTACTGTGCAGAGGTGCAGGTAACACATGGCTCTGCTGTTCACAGACAGGACACTACCCTGGAGAGGTGCCGCTGGTGTAAACACTGTAGTTGGGCTTACACATCGACTTGCCAGACTGCATAGTACCCCACTATGAACCTGTGAAGCTATTACATGTCCTTTGTGCATGGTTAATTTAGTAGCTCTTCCATTTCGATTAGCTATCATGCTGTTATAGTGTCCCTTGACTACAAGCCGTATGTATGCTGTTATTGTATATTGTACATTCCAATAGACGATACCTTTGGTATGCATGATATCCCTGTTATGCTGTGTAGAATATCTGACATATCTACCTACAATACTGTACATTACACATATTTTACATATTATCCCATAATGCAAAGCATACTTGCACAGCGGGACCACCATAGGCATGTCATTGTCATTATATGCACATACACATGCCTACTGGGACAGTATATCAACATATACTATCCCCTGCTATGGCACGTACGTGTTGGACATACCCTACCACTAACGGCGGGTGGTATGGAATTGTTCTGTTTAAAGCCCTCATGTAGCATCCCTTGTGGTGTCTGTGATGTTTACCTTGTGGCCCACCACAGGACACACAATTTCTACAAGCATTACTATGCTCAGCAAGACATCACTACATAATACCTTTTCCCACTTTATGCATTGCGGACACTTTTAATTAATACAAAACAGGCTATACATACACTAACATACTGAGTGTTCTACATACCTTGTTATCGTTCTGAACTTCTGTAACTATCTCTCTTACACTGTTTAAACAGTTCTATGGTATGAGCATATGGTTTGAATGTCTGGCAAGTCATCCTTATATACGTCGATACCTGTAACATGTGGTTTCCTGCCGCCAAACTGGTGTTCCTGAGTGAATTATTACTTGCACATCAGCTGTGCAGCTGCTCCATTCACCAATTACGTGGCAACAGTGGGGTATAATTGCATTCTCCACTTGGGCGTTGCCCATTTGCCCTACCTTCGGGGAGATGGCCTGTATTGTGTTTTGTCGTGTGTAATTGCAATTGCTATGTGTAGAGACATGGATATTTTGGATTCATGTCCCCTGTGGATTGTGTGTGATGGCTAGAGTATGTTGTTCTACATGTGAATGTACCTGTCATCCCAACCATCTGATAAGGGACTATTGCAAACAAAACCTGTAAAATTGCCGTCTGTTCCATTATACAACAGCTACGATTTCACATGGCGCCTTTAAAAATGTGTCTCTCACAAGGTATGTTAACGCTTCTGCAGATGTAATTGAGTAACTGGATGTTTGTGCTGTAATTACAGTCTGTATTGCTATAGTTTCATGTGTGGGGGATGTAGGTGGGTGTACATTGTATATACAGGTTTGTGGGGCTTTCATTTCTACATATTCCATATATGTGTGTGGGCTCCTTCCCTAATTAAAGACCTATCAGTTAGTAGACTTTTGTTACGGGCATATACATTGGGCCGTTGTTAATTGGTTTCTATATAGTATGCAGGTGAGGTTGATACTTCCATACCTCCGGAAATACAGCGATATGTAAAGGAATGTTACTAAATGACAGCTGTCCCGTGTATTTCTGTCCCAGATATTTGCACTCATTGCAGTTGTGTTGGTAATTGAACCTCTTTGGCATGGGTTGCCACCTTTTCAAATGGCCACAGTGGGACACTTGCGGGACACACTTCGGTGTTTACAGGCCAACACATACCGACGGTCAGTACACAGGATAGCACATACTTTTATCCTCAATACATACTTATTGTTGTAGGACTTTGGCTATTTATCATATTGCATGTAACATTTACGTTTCTTACATACTGGCATAACTATTTAATGCAACTATTACATAATATATGGGACATAATAATGTCCTACAATCTTGGACATTTGCCCTTTTTAATGTTTTATGTCAGGGCACAACTGCCCAGGGAGGGGCTGTCCCTCCTAATGTGGGACAGGTGGTAACCGTATGCCTACGGCTAGCTATGACCACACCCACCGTAATAATCTACCTCCGAGTTGGCACTAACAGACACACGATGCAGACACACACACACACACATTACAGTCACACAGACACGCACACAGCACCCTCAACACACACATACACAGACTACGGCAATCACAAACACAGTTGAACACAGTACCTACTTGGACCGCAACACCTGCAGCGGTAACTAAATGTCCCTTCATATCATAATAATATTACTCGCAGTTCTAGTGTTCCAGTACTGTGTTCTTTTGGTCTTTCAGCCTCGTGGTTACACGTTTTGGTATGTGACACATTCCATAGTTGGCAGTATCCTATTTATTTGTACCTCCATGGTTGTGTGCATGTCGTTGACCTATCTATATATTTGCAGATATCGGTGAATCCGTAAATATCAACATATATCTCAATATCACCCTTTCTATCTGTATTATATATATGTATATATATATATATATATATATATATATATATATATATATATATATATACGTATATGTGTGTATGTATGTATATATCTGACAAAGAGAGTGAGAGGCAAAATACACCTTTTATTCTGTTCTTGTCAGTGTATACTGTTTCCTGAACTCCACACATTTGTGTTTGAACCTGTCACATTACACACCTGCTGTAGGTACATCTTGGCTAACATAGTGTTAGGTGATTGTGTACATGATTGCGTGTTCTACTCCTGGCAGTGGTCGTTTTACCCTTCAGAGCAGGCATTGTTAGTACAGGGGTGAATAATGCTGGTTTCACCTGTTCTGGACATCATTGACCGTGATCTGCGCGATATTCAGAGAAGCTTAGCCCTGTTTCGCGTATATCCATATAGTCATATTTAAACGACGCTTACCAGCACTGGGCAACGCATATTCCCGCTAATGTGTGCTAAACATGATCTGATGACCTGCATCCGACATGCATTATTCATGCCTTCGGGATTACGTTACATCTCTTGCAGGACGTGGGCCCGGGAACATGCACGACGGTCACTGCATTTACCACTTGGGCATCTGGGATTTGTACAAGTGTTATGGTGTTTTGTATGTGGACTATACTACAGCTGTTAGTCCATACTGCAATCACATGGGTAACTCAGTTAGTTTACATATGGATGAGTCCTATTAATGGTATGTCCATGTGATGTTTAATGGATGTGCTCCAGCATTGGGTATGTATATCACAGTGAGCCACACACGATAATGTGCTACACCTTCAAACAACCGTAGGTGGAGCATGCTGGGGTGACAGATACCTGTCATGGGTACACCCCATGCCTTGACACAAAATCCATGATTACATTATGTGGAGCCCCTCATTAATGCACCAGGGAATCCGTGCAGAGTGTGTGGAGAACAGTGCTTACACACATGTGATCCCTCAATTGCCTCTGCTCCACTGAGCGACAGTTGATTACTCAATGTTGTGGCGACAGCAGACACTGTTTGCCTTGATTGGTGTATGGCCTCTGACAATCGGGCGTGTACCTACCAATGTACCTAGGAACCTATACACACAGTACCAACATATGCTGATAGGTGCATGTACTGTTCAGGTGTTGACATTCCTTGTTCCAATAGCTGTTGTGTGTACAATGGTTGAGGGCTGCCTATGTAGGACTCACACAATAGCCCACCTATACATTACAATTTACAGGTGGTCATGTGTGTGTGCCATCTATTTTACTGTGTGTGCAGGTGGCGAGGTGTGTCAGTCTGTAGGGGCCTACACTGTCAGAGTATGTGCTATACGTTCCCTCTTAGCCAAGGCATAGGCATATTGGGCATGCCTCCGTCTGCCTACTGGGGCTGGCACACAGTGTTCGTGGTCTGAATTCCTCTGTGCCTGTGATGGCCTTGGCAATTGTGGTGGGCTATGAGGGCCTTCACCATTTTGTCCCTGCTGCAGCTGTTTCCGCAGGATCATATTATGTAGCATGGCACATACTATGACGATGTGGGCACATGTGCCTGGAGAGTACTGCAAGGCTCCACCAGATGTGTCCAAGCAATGGAACCGTGATTTCAGCATCCCGAACATACGCTCTATAATGATTCTGGTTTGTGCGTGTGCCTCATTATGGCGTTCTTGCATGGGTGTGTGTGCATTTCTGATGGGAGTCATCATCCATGGCTCCAATGCATAGCCAGCATCCCCCACAAGGTGGCCATGTGGGATGCCCCCCTGACAAATATCTGATATAGCTGTAAGGCATGCCAGATATGGGAGTCATGGTAGCTTCCAGGGCTGCCAGCACACACATCCATGATAATGCCCTGGGCATTGCACACGACCTGGCAGTTGATGGAGTGGAATCCCTTGCGGTTTATGTAGTGCCTACCATGCTCACTGGGTGGTGACTTGATATGTATGTGCATGCAGTCTATCACACCCAGTACATCTGGGTAGTGTGCCACATGGTGGAAGTGATGCATATAGCTGGCCAACTCCTCCTGAGTTCGGGGGAAGTATATATGCTCATTGGCATGTGGTAACATGGCATCCAGGAACTGGTGTAGTACCCTGGATGCTGATGCCTGTGAGATCCCCATTATATCTCCAGTTGGCCTTTGAAAGGTACCTGTGGCTAGTATATGAAAGCTTACACATACCTTCTTGTCCACTGGGATGGGTTCCCCTTTGTTGTTTCTGGATCTCAGGCATGGCCGACACAGCTCAACTATTTGCTGTAAGATGTCCCCGTCCACCCTGTAATGCTCTACTGTCTCCAGATCATGTAGCCCCTGGTAGGTTACCCTTGGTCTGAACACTCTTCTCCTCCTCCTGGGCCTGCGGTGGTTGTCAGTATCATCCTCCACAACACCGTCAGTCTCTGACACATGGTGATGAATCACAGCTATAGCAGCTCCCAACATGTACATTTTAAAAGTTCCCCATGTGTTTACACCTATGGTGCTGTGTTTTGGAATACACAGGTGTGCGTAGGGTGCTTTCACACTTTATACTATTGTGCTGGGAACACCAATGATGTCATAGGGTGTGTATGTACAATCGTAGGTACAGAGTATCTTATGTGTTTTACTACAGGAACTACTACTGTGGTGCCTTTGGTGTTGAATTACATTTGGCTGCCGTGGATTACCTCTTGCCCTTCCCTTTACATTTCTTCACTTTTCACCTACCATTTTCTGGCATGCATCCAGCAGCCTGCTTTCATTTGTACTTTCCTAGACCTGGCTTATCTTGCGTAATGGGTTCTATTGCCGGTCTACTATAGGTTTGCTTTGCTCTGCTATGACAGTTCTCCTTTCTGTGCAATCCAACACCTCCCCTATCCTGTTTTGCAGGTTTCTGTGAGCAGACTTGTCAGCTGCCGTTGATTGCCCACTGTGAGTTAATAGGTGTTTATTGCTCAGTTGTACTCCAATTACCCTACTGCGACATTTCCTTCTTTTCTTCCCCTGACCTTCCTGTTTGTGCTATGGTATGCGGCGCGTGCATCCGCTTACTGGATTTCGGGCACGTTTTCATCCCTGTACACATGCGCTTTTGGGCACCATATGTGCTCTCAGCTAAATGATGCTATACCTACCTCCCCACCCCTGTCCTGCGGCTTTGCTTAGCAACGGCCAGGCCAGATTTGCATTGCTCCAATGTGCTTACAGCTATGGTGGCACACCCCACTGCTGATGTCATGTATACTTCTGAGCCACTCCTCGGTGCTGTAGCTCTGCGCCGTATGGTACATCATTACTCCGGCGGGACGTTTGCGATTCATTATTACCTGCCTCATTTGCATGTCATTGACTACTAATTCATAGTTGCCGTGCCAAACACTGTCAGAGACCCTTAGCAACCCTTGCAGCTTGGTTGTGGTGTACCATGCATACCATTGAGTATTATGGTGAAATCCTGATTTGTATTACACTGCGATTTTATGACATTTGTATATATTTTCTTTGTGTTCCCATTTGCACACACATGCCCTGCGGTTGTACTCTGTGTTACTGTGGACATGACATTAAATGTTATTTTTTAGGTATTGTGCATCTTTTCTTATGCCATTGGCTGTATATTTAGCCATTGGCATATGTTAACTTTGTAATACATGAGTCTGGTCTGCTTTCATAGCTCCGATGTTCTGTTTGGAAAAATGTAAACCATGTTTTTTGGTTTATATTTCCGTGGGCTTACTCTATGCCTGCACCACTTCATGAATCGCTATGTACCTTTATTTGCATGGTGCGGCACTGCACATGGGGTGATTAGCATACCTAAGCCAAGGACTGCGTAGTTCTGGCGTATACCGGTAGTGCACATGGAATTGGATTGTACCTGAATCGCTCGGTAACCATATTTGGTGTTATACCGCCTATGCTACACCTGCGCCTGGCGCAAGCTTCATGAATCCGGGGATTATCTATTAAACATCCCTACATGGTCTTCCATAAAGACAGAGTATCACTATGGACTAACCCTTCCTTTTTCCTAATGTTATATCTAGTTTGTCAATTAATCAGACGATTGATCTACCAGTCTTTTTCCCAAATTTCTCAAACAAAGGAGAGTATATGCTGCATTTGCTTGATGTGCACAGACAACTCTACTTTTATCTTGACAGATCTAAACACATACGAAAGTCTGACTAATTGTTCATATAATACTCAGGACCAAAATTGGGAAAACCATTTTCCAAGGTTACATTGTCTAAATGGTTGAGAGACTGCATTTCCTTTATTTATCAATGAAACGAGGCTTCTTTACCTTCTAAAATCAAAGCACATTCCATGAGATCAGTTGCAACATCTCTTGCTTTTCATGAGAGAGCATCCATGGATGACATTTCTGCGGCAGCAACATGGGCCTCTCCTCATACATTTATCACTATAAATTGGATATGGCCTCTAGGGGGAGAGCATCCTTTGGTTCAGTGGTACTCAGGAATATTCTTCCATAGGGCCTCCTAGGAAACAAGGTACCTAGGGACTCTGTCCCATCAGTAAGGAAAGAATGAAGATTAACAACATCAGATAAAGAAGTTATGTTCTTACCATAACGTTCCATCTGTGTTGTTGATCATCATTCATTCATTACAACCCACCCACCAACCCCCTCCAAAAGACTCTTGAAGGTTCAGCTATGGTCCTATCCTAGGATAAGGCAGTTGCTCAGAAAAAGCCTCTGCTTTTCTCTCTGTGGTCTATCCTTTATTTATGGGCAAACTTGATCTTAGGTAATATGGAGAGAGACACTATGGGTAAAGACTCAGCTCAAGAGTTTTTTTGGCTGGCGCGAGCTTGGTATAACGTCCGACTCGGTTCCGAGGACATAACAGACACCCATCAGTAATGAATGAATGAAGATCAACAACACAGATGGAATGTTATGGTAAGAACAAACTTCTTTTTTTGTAGGTTAATAACAAGGGTATTTTATTTGTCCAATACAACATTGTTTTGGAGACGTTATTACTAGTGATTTTTAATTAATGCATGCACTAAAATTCTAACAGAAATTACAATTACTATAGCAATCAAACTCTGAAAAATACTACTACTTATAATTCCAAATTCTTTTTCTAATCATTCATAATATCCATTTTGTTTCGGTTCTGATTAGATTTTTAGCAAGCTCCTCCATGTGATCAGCTAATTTTTTTCTTCATTATGGAAACTGGAAATAATTAAAGCAACAGCATTTTTTTTCCAGGAGTGTTCAGACACCTCTCCTTAGAAGCCAATATTATACCGAGGGCTGCCTGTTTTGCACACCATGGCCTTTATTTTTTTCTGTTGGCCATACAAATATGTTGAGCAGTTTTATTAGGTAGATTAGTCAATGTGTGATAAAGCATTCAGTTCAGCTGTAGTTTTATAGATACCATAATGAGAAAAAAGGAAGTCAGTACCTGTTTAGCTGGTTGTATTTAACTTTTCTTTTTTAATTGGCCAGCTGGTGGGGACCATAAATGCTGTATGGCTGGGGTAATGTAGCCTACATAGCAGCACCCAAACCAGTTAGTGAGGAGCCAGAGATCAGCATGATTTCTACAAATTTAATGATTACTTAGCATTGTCATGCCTTGTCCCTATTTATGCGACTTTTGTTTGAGTTCATTAAAAACATGTTCATTGTTAAGTCACATTATTTTATTTTATTTTACATTTGTTAACAGGGACAGTCTGACTGGACACACATCCATTTTCAGCGAAGGCCCGGGGAGAAAAGCTCCAATAGCATGTCATAAAGAAATTTTCTCTCTCAAAATTTCTCTCTTTTTCACTTTTTCTTTAGTTCTTTAAATAATGACTGCCTGCTTTCCAACTCTTGTTATTCTATCAGTCCTACTCCTAACCACCCTATTCTCTACTTACCATCTTACCTTCTTTGAAAACTCACTTAACATCCAGCCTAACTTCACACAAAAACAGACCTTGACAATATACACCTTCACATCATACTCTAATGCTAAATCCACCCCTATCATCTTCCTAAATTTCACAGACTGTCTCACCTCACCTATGTCTTACCCTCAGATAAAAAAACTAAACTTCTAACCTTTCTAAAGAGTAACATCATAACCAAGCTAGATAATCCTACCTTACTAGATGGTGACATCCACCCCAACCCAGGCCCAGCTTACCCCTCCCCTCAATTATGCTCTTCTAATCTCAATAATAAATTCCTCATAGGGCACCTTAACATTCAAAGTATAAACAATAAAATACCCTACCTTCATGCCCTCCTAGACACCTATTCTTTTGACATTCTATGCCTCTCAGAAACCTGGCTAAAATCAGGCACTAAATATTCTGAGATTATACCCCAAGGCTATAATATAGTAAGACATGACCGATCAAAACGTAAAGGTGGTGGAGTAGCAATCCTTTTTAAAAATCAACTTAACATCACTACTCTACCAACATGTCCAAACCAGGATAGCAAAATAGAAGCCATCATGACTAAATTCCAACTAAATGCTAAAAAAGCCCTTTATATCATATGCATGTATCTACCTCCAGGTAACAATATTCCTATATTAGAAGACTTTCTTAGCTGGGTTTCTACCACCTACCCATAAGAAACTATAATTCTAGGTGACTTTAACATAGACTGGAATACTATTAATGCTGAAAATCCCTCCTCTCATATTAACCTACATGATTTCTCCCAAACTATCACCTCAACTACTAGATTCAATAAGCACAGTAAGAGAGAGAGTATATTAGACTGGATACTCACAAACAACGTTAACAAAATATATAAAGTAGGTACCATGCCAGACGATGTCAGTGATCACTCCCTAACTTATATTACTAGAGAAAAGTCAGATTGTGTAAACGTCCCAAATGTAAGAAAAATTCGCTCTACCAAGCATTTTAATATAGACCTTTTTCAAGCTGAACTCAGCACATGTAACTGGAATTCCTTAAAAACACTTCCTCTTGAGGATGCAGTTTTATTCTTTAATACTACTTTCTTATCCATTCTTGATAAACATGCTCCAGAGCGTTCCAGTAGAATGAAGTCAAAAACAGCCCCATGGCTTTCCAAAGATACTAAAAAACTCATCCTCGCTAGAAATAAAGTTTGGACCAAATGAAGATGCTACAGAAACAGCCCAGATTTTCTTCACTTCCCCCAGCTTAGAAATCTGGCAAAAAAAAATCAATAATCTCTGACAAGAAAAAATTCTACTGTGAACTTCAGCAAACTCATCTTAACAATTCCAGACAATTCTGGTTATAAGTAAATAGACTCCTCTCCCCAGGAACAGCCAAAACTCCTTCCCCACTAAATGCCGACCCAGACACCCCTCTCCTAACTGCAAATGCTTTTAACTCTTTTTTTTCCTGAAACTATTCAATCCCTAGCTAGGCAAATGAACACCAACAACTACTACCCTCCAAATAACCTAGCTAACTCTTCTTACAACTTCTCTCTAAATCCTATATCTACTTCTTACATCTACAGACTCATTCACAAACTGAAACCTTGTACCCCTTCAGCTGACAAGCTCCCTTCCCTTTTCCTCCAAAAAGCAGCCAAATAAATTACATACCCTATATCCATACTCATAAACAGAACTATCCAAGAGGGGTCCATCCCAGACATCTGGAAAGTCTCTCATATTATCCCACTACATAAAGGTGGCAACTCTATTGACTACTCCAACTTTAGACCAATTGCTCTCCTTTCACCCTTAGCTAAAATTATGGAGAAATGTATTCACCAGCAACTAGTACACTATGTCTCTCTACACAACATTATAGCAAACTGTCAGCATGGCTTTAGACCTCATTACAGTACCACCACTGCCCTTCTTTCCTTTATAGATACTATCAACAAAAATCGCAACAATAATCTTCTCTCTTCTGCTCTTTTCATTGATCTCTCTAAAGCTTTCGACATGGTCAACCACTCTCTCTTAACAAACATTCTTGAATCTCTCTCATTTGATAACCTAGCGATTAAATGGTTTAGATCATATCTTAGCAACAGACAACAAGCAGTTATATGGGAAAACCATATCTCTTCTCTTTTGCCTATTTCCATCAGAGTTCCTCAGGGCTCCATTCTTGGTCCACTTCTCTTCTCCCTCTTCATTAATGATCTTCATTCTGCAATCCCACAAGCAACCTGCATTCAATATGCAGACGACTCGACCCTTATTTGTTCTGCTCCATCCACTACAGAACTGATCTCACTTACCCAAAATATATTTAATACTGTTGAAACATGGTTCTCTCGACGGTTCCTCCTACTCAATGCCAAAAAAACTAAACTTCTCCTTTTCACCCCCACCACTCGGAGCCCCCCATTAAACTCCACCATCTCCTCAAACAATGACACTGTCATCTCACCTGATTTGACAACAAAACTGCTAGGAATAACCATCGACAATAATCTCTCTTTCGATCAACACATTAACAACACCATCAAGTTAGTTAACAGAAAAATAGGATCCCTATATCGAATTAAACCCTTTCTAACCCCATCTACTAGAGCCAAGATTGCCCAATCCCATCTTCTATCTACTCTACTATATGCCTCCACTATTTATACCAACCTTAAGAAAATCAATCTTAATAAACTCACAACTTGCTACAACAACATTGCCCGCTTCGCCACTGGTAACCCCTTCAGAACCCACCATTGTCTTAACTTAAAACTACAAGGCTGGCTTGAATTCCAAAACTACCTGCTAATTCCTCAACTCTCTACTGCCCATAGTATACTACATCAACCTGGCAACACCCCAATTCTCTCTCAACTGTTAATCCCTTATAACAATCTCAACTCCCTTCGCTCCTCTCATAAACTCATGGCCAGATCAATTAAGTCCAACAACTTTGCTGGTGACTCTCTTTTCACTAACACAGTAGGTAGAAATTGGAATCTTCTACCTAGTGACATAACTCTGACTACATCTCTGCCTCTTTTCAATCAGAAAATTAAACTGTACTTCCAAAACCACTGGCTCTGTTCCTGCAGTACACCTGACTAATTATCTTATTTTTCACTCTTTTACTCCTCCACTCTTTTTCCTCTCTACTCTAACTCCTGTTCTGATTCTACTACTTTTAGAATTTTAAGTATTATACATATTCTGTAAAAATTTTGTAATTTAAGAACTGTACATTTTTCAAAAAATGCTTCGATAGTGTGAATATCTCTCATGCATTTGTTCTTTAATCCTTATAAGATGTATCATATAGTAATCTATTTTTATGTAATGTACCAGTATATAGTGGAGCTTTTCTCCTCGGGCCTCTGCTGAAAATGGACTTGTATCCAGCCAGACTAGCCCGGTCAACAAATGTAAAATAAAATAAATGTAAAATAAAAATTACACAAGAATATCATACAAAGATATAGGTTCCATATAAACATAAGATGTTCATCGTGTTTCACTGTTGCAGTCATTTCATTTGGGTAATCTGCTGGCAGGTTGCCCTCAGTTGGCCTGATTAACAAAGTCTTGGGTCCTGCGTCAGTTGCTGTCCCTTCTTCCATGGCGTCAGGTCGTCAGGGGTATAAAACATACAGCTGATGCCATTACATCAGTCTTTCTTGCCGTGCGGTGCCTGAAGCAGAAGCAGAAGCAGTTCGCAAGTGCCAGTCAGCTGAATCCTGAAATTTTTGTTTTCGAGTTTCAGAACTGAAATCTTCAACTTAAACCTAAGTACCCCATTGGGGAAACTTTTTCTTGCTCCTTACCGATGTCAGTAAAAGTTAATAATTGTATTACTTGTAGGAAGCAAATACCTCATAAGGATTTTCATTTGTGCTGTAGTCCTTGCCTAGGCCCTGACCACAACGTACCTTGCTGTCAGTTTTGTGCTTTATTTAATCAGCGCACTATCCATCGTCGGTACATTTTTGCTTCAAAATATTTTGGTTCTCGGTTTAATTATCCAGAAATGACATCGGTTATCCATCCGACTACCAGATTACCGAAAAAATGCAAAGAAAAAGACAGAGACAGGCCATTGAGGTCCAAAGCTGCCGACAACGCTTCTCCTAAGCCAGTCGCCAGTTCGCCGGTACTCAGTGAGGCACTTTTGCAGTCCCTGATACCCGCTACTTCTGATTCGCAGGCCTCTACTGAGACTCATTCGGAGTCCGGTATGCCACGAGATGCTTCACATAGGGAACCCACGGATGTCTCTACCTTGGATGGGTCCAGAGCCGCTGAGCAGGCACCGGCTTCTGAGGGTGTATTCAGGCCTACAGACTTGCATATTAAACCGACTCCAACTTCAGTGCTAGGGCCTATATCCCGATCTATGTCTATAAAAACGATGCCCAGGCCACATGTTCATGTCCCTATGCCTAAAAAACAAATTATCAAAATAGCTGAAGATTTAATTACTCTAATCAGGGGTAGTCAACCCCCCCCCCCCCTCCAAGAGGCCCAGGATTGAATTTGACTATGAATCTCCTGAACAGGACTCTGTTTCTTCTGACTCTTCTAATGATCTCGATTTGTCCATACCTATTTATGAGGACTCTGATGCAGAGGATTCCATTCCCTCTGCTTCTCCACCTGAGGATTTCTCTTTTGGGGAAACTTTACATACCTTAAGGGAGCATTTCCACTGGGAAAGTCAGGATTTCTCTGAATCCAAAAAGAGGTTTAGGGATTTCCTTCTTCTTCCTCAGCATAGGCCTTTGGCTATACCTCCTGTACTAGATATTGTTGATGATGTGTTTTCGGAATCCAGTATGACCCCTGATTCCTTACCTCCAGCCCCTAGAAAACCAGACAGGTACTACAGGGTTCCTGAGACCTACAAATTCCTTTTCAAAAATTCTGTTGCAGACCCTGAAACCATTTCTCAGGGGCACAAGGGAAATTAAGGCTTCTACTGCTAAAAATCCTACCCCTTCTGATAGAGACTCCTGGGCGCTGGATAGATGGGATAAAAATGTTTATACTTCTGCAACCTTAGCAATCAGGGCTTTAAACTGTCAATTCCATATGCTAAAATATCAACAGCATATCATGGGACTGATTAAACAGAGAATGGTGTTGATTTCTGACTGTGTGGAGAATAAAGATTTGCAGGATTTATTGCATTCAGCTGAACAAGTTGGCAAACATACTTTGCAATGTGGTTTTGATTCCTTAGAGGCCTCTTGTAGGGCTGCTATTACTGGGTCTGTGCTTAGAAGGCATGCTTGGCTTAAGGAGCACTCTCTGCCTGATCATGTTAAAGCAAAACTTTTGGATGCTCCTTTACAGCAGGACCACTTATTTGGCAATAAGGCTGAAGAAGTTATAAAAAAGATGGAAGATAAAGCTAAATCTATGCAAACTGTGAAAGATTTACAAGTGCAACCTCCTAGATTTAGTAGGCATTGGCCTGCTAAGAACTGGTCCTTTCCAGCTCCTTCCAGAGCCACTACGGCCAAACCCAGACATTCCAAAACCACCAGGTTTCAGTCCCAAGGGACTTTCAGATCTAAGCTTTGGGGTGCTTCCACTTCCAAATCTGGAAACAGCAAGGCACCACCCTATGGTAAACAGTCTCAATGACTTCCCTTTGAAATTACCAAACACTTACCTCTTAGCCGCCCCTTTGGGGGGACAACTGGCTCTTAATTCAAGAAACTGGCAACTTATAATCCAGGACAAATGGGTTTTAAATATAGTGTCCCAGGGGTACAGATTTATTACCACATGCTGCCAACTCCAAACGGATGGCCAGACCTGCCCCCAAATCAGTGGGCAGAGGCTCAGAAACAAGTACTTTCCCTCTTAAACATGGGGGCTATTCAACTAGTACCAGAAGAGGAAAAGGGACAAGATTTCTATTCCAGACTTTTCCTGGTACCCAGAAAAGAGAAATCATGGTGTCCAATTCTGGACCTGTCTACTCTAAACACCTTTCTGGACATTCCACAGTTCAAGATGCTGACTCTTCACCAGTTACTTCCTATGCTAGGCAAGGATGCCTGGTTGGCAACTCTCGACTTAAAAGAGGCATACCTGCATATCCCAATCAGGGAATCTTGTAGAAGATTCCTACACTTCAAAGCAGGCTGCATGCATTATCAGTTCTCTGCACTTCCCTTTGGCTTGTCTACTGCACCCAGGGTTTTCACAAAGTGCCTAGCTCCAGTAACTGCATTTTGCAGGCAAAGAAATATTCAAATATATCCATACCTTGACAATTGTCTAATTCAGGCAGAAAACCAGGCCATTCTTCTAAAACATCTGGCATTCATAAAAAGACTTCTACCCTGTCTAGGGTGCACCATAAACAAAAAGAAATATCAAATGGTACCCTCTCAAAAAAATTACATTCCTGAGTGCAAGCTTGAATACAACTGCCCAGATGGTTTTCCTTATGCCAGAAAAGCAAATTCATTTGGTGACTTACTTCAAACAGGCGGCCACAAAAACCCTGCTATCTGCAAGGCAAATACTGTAAGCCTTGGGGTTCATGGCCTCATGCATTCTTCTAATTCCATAAGCAAAACTGCATATGAGGAAACTTCAGTGGTACTTAATAAGTTTATGGAGTCAACATTGTCACAGCCTGGAAACAATGATTCCTATCATACCTTGCCTGCGCCTAGAGTTCCTATGGTGGGCAGAGGCCTGCCACCAAAACAGGGGACTGCCATTCACACCTCCCCCTGCCCTAACTACAGATGCATCAGACTATGAATGGGGGGCTCGTGTGGCAGGGAAGTGCATTCAGGGCAAATGGAGCCCAAATCAAATGCACCTTCATATCAATCAAAAAGAAATGCTAGCTGTATAGAATGCACTCACAGCCTTCAGGGACTACCTTCATCCAGGACAATTACTGATAAAGACGGACAACACCACAGTTATGTGGTACATAAACAAGCAGGGGGGTACACATTCCTACCCCCTCTGCAGACTAGCCATGGCATTGTGGAAGACGGCCTTGAGCTACCAAGTACAACTACAAGCTCAATTCCTGCCAGTAAAGCAGAATGTTCTGGCAGACGAACTAAGCAGAAATCTCATGGACACTCATGTATGGAAACTGGAACTATGGATTTTGAACATGTTGACATGCAAATGGGGGAGCCAAGACATAGTTCTCGGGTGAGACAAAAAGATCTATCAGTTGGACAAATTTTGCACAAGAACTCATCACAAAAAAGCCTGGAAAGTGGATGCTCTGTCCTTCAGCTGGAAAAACCTGTCAGTCTATGCCTTTCCCCCTCTGCCTTTGCTCTCCAAAGTTCTACTAAAAGTCAAACAGGACAAACCAAAAATTATTTTGATTGCTCCAGACTGGCCTCACCAACACTGGTACCCACTCCTGTGCAGTGTGTCACACATTCCTCTGTGGCACCTGCCTCAGATACCTTCCTTACTGTCTCAGCAGGAGAACCAAATTCTGCACCCTTAGCTCCAAACATTGAATCTTGCAGCTTGGCTAATCACTTAAATTCACCCTTATCATCCCTCAGCAAACTTGTGATGGATGTCATTTTGGAGGTGACAAGACCTAGTACTAGAAAATCTTATGCTGACAAATGGAAAAGATTATGTGCCTGGAATCAATCTCATGGTATGAGCACAACAGCACACAATTTACCTCAGATTTTACAATACTTAACTGAAATGCTTCATAAGGGCGTGTCTTTTTCTTCCATAAAAATCCATGCCTCAGCCATTTCAGCTCATTACAACACAGACCCCCCCTTCTCTCATCCTCTTCTAAACAGTATCTCAGAGGGGCCAAAAACATGACACCACCCAGGAGAGCTCCAACCCCTGCCTTGGACCTTAAATTTGTATTGGAGAAACTCACTCTACCTCCTTTCGAGCCAGCTGCAACTGCAGACTTAAAATTTATTTCCTGGAAAACAGCCTTCCTTTTAGCAATCACTTCTGCTAGAAGGATATCTGAATTACAGGCACTTATGGCAGTGGAGCCTTTCATCATCTTTCATGCGGACAGGGTGTCACTCAGGACCAATCCATCATTCATGCCCAAGGTGGTATTCAGTGTGGCTCTTAATCAGTCCATTCATTTGCCAACTTTCTTTCCCAATTCACAGAACAAGGGAGAGTGGATTCTGCATTAATTGGATGTACACAGACAACTTAGAGTCTGCTTGGGCAGGACTAAATCTTGAAGAAAATCTCAACAACTGCTGGTAGCATTTGCTGCAGGGGCAGAGGGGAAGGCTATTTCAAAGCAAACCATTTCTAAATGGATAAGCCATTGTATTTATTTCTGTTATAAGTACCTTGGAAAACCTATCCCCCAGGGAATCAGATCTCATTCCACCAGGGCTGCATCTACTTCAGCAGCCTTTCTCAGAGGTGTTCCTACCCTGGATATTCTAGAAGCTGCTACCTGGAGTTCAGTTCATACTTTCACCAAGCATTATCACTTAACCAATTTTCTCTAAATCCAGAGCTGGCTTTGCCACTGCTGTTTTGCAGGGCCTTATAGCAGGTCCTAATGCTGTATAAATCCATCCTCCCAACCTTAGCTTTGGGAATCTACCCAAATGTAATGACTGCAACAGTGAAACACAATGAACATAGTATAGTTGTGTACACTTACCATAAATACAGATGTTCGAGTGTATTCACTGTTGCAGTCCTGGTTACCTTCCCTCCAGCCCCGTTTTTCTTTTACTATACCTCTTCTTTCTTTTATTATGCTTAAAAGCCTTTTTGGTGTATTTGCTTTTGTTTGGAGGTATATTTTTGTGTTTCTTATTCTAAAAAAAAAAAAAAAATATATATATATATATATATATATATATATGTATATGTATATTGCTCCCCATTTGGGGGGGCACCTGACATCTGGGGCAAGAAAAACTGATGTAATGGCATTGGCTGCATGTTTTATACCACATAACGTCATGGAAGAAGGGACAGCAACCGACGCAGGACCCAAGACTTTGTTAATCAGGCCGACTGAGGGCAACCTGCCAGCAGATTACCCAAATGTAATGACTGCAACAGTGAATACACTCGAACATCTACATTTATGGTAAGTGTACACAACTGTACTTTATGTATAGCTTAACAATTCCTTTAGTAAAGTCAGCATACAGCATTCTAGTAGTAGGGTTTATATAGAACATAAAATATAAACACACAAGAATTTTTTTTCTTCTTTCTAAATTATGAGTACTCTCAATATTTTGTTACAGAAATAACCAGTGATTATTAAGCTTTACAGTGAAAGGAATTAGGGGACCTTTAGTAGAATTCTTGAACATGGTACTGGTGCAAATTAACCTGGGAGTAGCATGAACAAAGCCAGTTGTTTCAGAAGTTGCTTGCTGCTTACACAAACTCTTCCTGGTCTTGCACAGCAGGTGTTTTCTGGAGTGAATATTGCTAGTTGAAAATATACCTTTTTTGAAAAAGTTGAAAACATTATGCCAAGTCAGGTTTTTCCTAAACAATCTCTGTTCAGAATTCATTAGAAGTGCTGGAATCAGAATTATAGGAATGCCTCCTCTGGAGTATTTAGACACAGATGCACAGACCCAGCAGTTGCTGATGTGCAAAAACAGTTTTGTTTTTCTTAATCTTGACTGAAAGAGGAGTCAGGACCATTAGGAGTGAAGTCATTAGGAGTAGGTGGATATAATTCCTCATCTCTGTGGATACCAGACAGATCTTTTTGCAGTGGGATGTATGGATCTAAGTTGATAGGCCAGCACACCAAACAAAAAAAATGAGTTTTAAGAAGAACAGCATACGGCCATTTTATTTGGGCTCCAGGGAAAATTTTGCTGAAAGACTAACAAAAACAGGAAGGAATGCTTGGCTTAAGGAAAAGACCTTGCCAGACCATGTCAAATCCAAATTATTAGACGCACCCTTGAAGAAAGACAACTTATTTGCCACCAAGGCAGAAGAGGTCTTAAAAAAGATGGAAGAAAAAGCTAAATCTATGCAGACAGTTAAAGACTTCTTACAGGTCCAGCCACCGAGGTTCAGTAGGCATTGCCCCTCCAAGCACTGGTCCTTTCCTGCCCCCTCCAGCCCAGCTCAGCCCAGACCCAGGGGAAGCAGACCCCCCCCCCCCAGACAGCAGCTCCAGGGAATGCAGAGGTCTAAGCAATGGAATTCCTCCTCTTCAAAAACAGGGAGTGCAAAGACACCCTCTTATGGTAAGAACTCACAATTACTTTTCACTTCCACCTCTTACCTCTGCCCACCTGCTTGTGCCCCTAGGAGGAAAACTCTCCTTCCGTTCAAGCACTTGGGCCACCATTACCAATGACCGATGGGTCCTCAGCATAGTTTCCCAGGGATACAAATTTTATTTCCACACTCCGGCAACCCCAAAAGGGTTCCCAAATCTTTCTCCAAACCAGTTGGCAAAGGCCAAAAAGCAAGTCCTTTCCCTGCTCTCCATGAGGGCAATACCACCTGTTCCTGCAGAACAGATAGACCAAGGTTTCTACTCCAGACTCTTCCTGGTACCCAGAAAAGAGGGCACATGGTGCTCCATCCTAGATCAATCCATTCTAAACACCTTTCTGGTGATAACAAAATTCAAAATGCTCACCCTACAGCAGTTTCTACCAATGCTTTCCAAGGATGCTTGGTTAGCCACCCTAGACCTAAAAGAGGCCTACCTACACATCCCAATCAGGGAATCATGCAGGAAATACCTGCATTTCAGGGCAGGATCTATGCAGTTTCAGTTCTCTGTACTTCCCTTTGGCTTATCCACTGCTCCCAGAGTTTTCACAAAATGTCTGGCTCCCGCCATTGCTTTTTGCAGACAAATAAATATTCAAATATACCCATAGTTAGATGACTGCCTGATTCAGGTAGACATTCAGGAAAATCTGCTACAGCACCTGACCTTTGTAAAGGACCTGCTGACCTCCCTGGGGTATACTATCAACAAAAAGAAATCAAAACTAGTCCCCACACAAAAAAATGTGTTCTTGGGAGTAAGCCTGGACACAGCATCCCAGATGGCATTCCTTACTCCAGAAAAACAAGCCTACCTAACAGGCTACTTCTCTCAACTAGCCACCAGAACCCAGTTATCTGCAAGGAAAATCCTGCAAACCATAGGGTTCATGGCCTCCTGCATTCTGCTCATTCCATATGACAGACTACGTATGAGGAAATGACAGTGGTACCTAAAAAGCCTTTGGTGTCAACACTCTTAAGACCTGGAAACTCTCATACCAATGATACCTTGTCTAAGGAAAGATTTTCTTTGGTGGCAGCAGCATGCAACCACAACAAGGGACTTCCTTTCTCACAAGCCCACGCCATACAGACCCTCACTACACATGCATCAGACTATGTCTGGACACCTGGACGGCAGGTGCATTCAGGGCTATTGGAGCCCAAATCAAATACATCTGCATATCAACCAAAAAGAGATGCTAGCTGTTCAGCATGCCCTGACAGTTTTCAGACCCCTACTCTCCCAGGGGCCTCTACCTCGACCTGCAGATGTATTTTGCTAGACAGGGGTCCAGAGAAGTAAATATTGTGGGAAGAAATATCCAGGTAATTGTTATGGCTAGGCCTGTATAGGCCCTAGGGTTGATAGCCTAGTACCAACCTATGATCAAAACAGACAACACCACAGTGATGTGGTATATCAACAAGCAGGGAGGGACTCACTCTTATCCTCTCTGCAGGCTCGCCATGACCCTTTGGCACACGGCCTCAACCATGCAAATACACCTGCTAGCACATTTCCTGCTTGGCTCTCTAAACTTTCTGGCAGACAACTTAAGCAGAAACCTGCTAGACCCACATGAGTGGCAGCTACACCACAGAACCTTCACCCTTGTAACCCAGAAATGGGGCACCTCGAAGGTCAACCTCTTTGCCTCCCACTCCAATCATCAGCTCAGCATATTCTGCACCAGGGAACCTCACAGCAAGGCCTGGAAAGTGGATGCTCTATCCTTCCAGTGGGTAATTCTCTCAGTCTATGCATTTGCCCCTCTACCGCTCATTACAAGGGTACTGCTCAAAATAAGGGAGGAAAAAACGAGGGCAATATTGATTGCCCCAGACTGGCCATGCCAGCACTGGTACCCACTGCTACACAGCCTGTCACCCCTGCCACCATGGCACCTACCTCAGATCACAACACTCCTGACCCAGGGGAATGGAGAATTCATGCATCCCCAATAGCAAACCCTCAACCTGGCAGCCTGACTTACTCCCTGAACTCTCCTCAAGCTGCCAGCCTGAGTAAACAAGTCCTAGATGTTGTACATGAGACCAGACACCCCAGAACTAGAAAGTCCTATGCTGACAAGTGGAAAAGGTTTTGAACCTAGATCCAGGCTAAGGGAGCTGGAACAGCACAGCCCTCCCTACCTCTCATTCTGGATTACCTGGAAGACCTATTATGCAGGAGACTATCCTTCTCTTCTATTACAATTCATGCCTCTTCCATCTCTGCTCAATACAGCACGGGGCCACTTCTCTTCTGACACCCTCTCATCAAACAGTTCTAAGAGGGGCTAACAACATAAGACCACCCAGAAGAGCTCATACCTCAGCTTTGGACCTTAACTTTGTGTTGGAAAAGCTTACCCTACCCCCCTTTGAACCCGCAGCTTCAGCAGAGTTAAAATTTATCTCTTGGAAGACAGCCTTGCTTCTGGACATCACTTCAGCTAGAAGAGTATCAGAGCTACAAACACTCATGGCTGTAGAGCTCTTCATCATTTTCTATGCTAACATGGTCTCCCTCAGGACTAACCCATCCCTCATGCCTAAAGTGGTGTCCAGTGTGGCTCTCAACCAATCCATACATTTGCCCACCTTTTTCCCTAACCCACAAAAACAAGGGGGGAAAGATTCTGCACTCTCTAGATGTACACAGACAGCTCAGATTCTATCTGGACAGGACTAAATCTTTTAGAAAAAACTGATCAATTGCTAGTCAGCTTCGCAGCAGGGTCAGAGGGCAAGGCCATTTCCAAACAAACAATCTCCAAATGGCTAGCACACTGCATCCATTTCTGCTACAAACAGCATGGGAAACCACTCCCAAAGGGGGTCAGGACACATTCCACCAGGGCAACCTCCACCTATGCAGCTATTCTCAGAGGGTTCCCCACCAGGGACATCCTGGTGGCTGCAACATGGACATCTGTTCATACTTTCACCAAGCATTACCACCTGCCTATCTTCTCCAAATCCAGGGCAGGCTTTGCCACTGCAGTCTTGCAGGGCATCCTAGCCAGCCCCCAGTCTTCTTGACTGCCTCCACCCTTTTCTTCAGCTTTGGGAATCAACCCAAATGTGATGACTGCAACAGTGAAACACAGAACATAATACAGTTGTGTACACTTACCATAAGTGTAGATGTTCGAGTGTATTCACTGTTGCAGTCCTGGTTTCCCTCCCTCCCTCCCTCCATCCCCCTTGTCTCTTTCTCTCTCTCTCTCTCGCTCTTCCTCTCTCCTCACAGGGAAGTTTTTGGTATTTACTTTCTACTGGTGGTGTTCTCCCACCATAACCTTGCTCCCTATTTAGGGGCTCCTGACCATTAGGGCATGAAAAACTGATGTAAAGGCGTCAGCTGCCTTATTTTAACCACTGACGACCTGACGTCAGTCCTCAAGTGACAGCAACCAATGCAGAAATACTAAGCCTCTGGTATTCGGGCTGACTGAGGGCTACCCCTGGCAGGATAACCCAAATGTGATGACTGCAACAGTGAATACACTTGAACATCTACATTTATGGTAACTGTACTTTATGGATGGCCACTCACAGGACAAGCTATGCTGTCTGTGTCAGACAATGAAGTAGAAAATAAACCACAAAGAAACTAAGTCAAAAACGAAAAACACAATTGGCAACACCAGGAGTCAGTCCACTAACGAAGCTTTATTGTGTTAGCGCTTTCATGCACAACACTATGTGCACTTCTTCAGACACATGTTAAAATAAAACGGCCCATTTTATAAAAAGCCGATTAAACAATTTAATATCAATTAAATGCAAATTGAATGCAATTAATACAGAAATTTGACATTTAAAAAGACAGCGACCATATTTTAAAATTTGTGTGAAATACAACCTTTAAAAACCAGACCTAGAAAGACATTTTTTATATAGTGTCACTATACCAATATTAAATCTGCTTTACAAAATTCTCAATTAATGATTAAAAGTAAAACTTAAATATCATAACCTTATTTAATTAAATAATATAAACAGAACCTAAATGCATTTATACTAAGCATATAATAAAAATACATACATATATATATATATATATATATATATATATATATATATATATATATATATATATATACACATATACATATCTTTATCATTGTTGTTATTATTATTATTTTGGAACCTACCGTTCCAGTGCTTTAAGTTTAAGTAAACATTTAATGGAACAAGCATCATTGATACCCGGAAAAATGTGGACATTAGTTTTTAACTGCCACATTAACTCCTGTTCCTCTAATTTCAAGTGCCAAGGTCCACCCCGAGGATTTTTGGACACTACCTGCGCCACCACAAATTTAAAATAATGTGTATTATTCTCCAAAATGTGTTTAGCCAAAGCATTAGTATTTATGCCTTTAGAAATGGCATAAATATGTTCGTAAATCCTTTGTTTCAACTGACGCTCGGTTTTTCCGAAATAAAATGCTGAACATTTTTGGCACAAAGCTACATAAACTACCCCTTGACTCTCGCAATTACATTTTTCATGTACAGCATATTTAATGTAATTTATGTAATTAAATGGCAGTTAAAAACTAATGCCCACATTTTTCCGGGTATAAATGATGCTTGTTCCATTAAATGTTTACTTAAACTTAAAGCACTGGAACGGTAGGTTCCAAAATAATAATAATAACAACAATGATAAAGATATGTATATGTGTATGTATATATATATATATATATATATATATATATATATATATGTATTTTTTTATTATATGCTTAGTATAAATGCATTTAGGTTCTGTTTATATTATTTAATTAAATAAGGTTATGATATTTAAGTTTTACTTTTAATCATTAATTGAGAATTTTGTAAAGCAGATTTAATATTGGTATAGTGACACTATATAAAAAATGTCCTTCTAGGTCTGGTTTTTAAAGATTGTATTTCACACAAATTTTAAAATATGGTCGCTGTCTTTTTAAATGTCAAATTTCTGGATTAATTGCATTCAATTTGCATTTAATTGATATTAAATTGTTTAATCGGCTTTTTATAAAATGGGCCGTTTTATTTTAACATGTGTCTGAAGAAGTGCACATAGTGTTGTGCACGAAAGCGCTAACACAATAAAGCTTCGTTAGTGGACTGACTTCTGGTGTTGCCAATTGTGTTTTTTGTTTCAGACAATGAAGTGTCAGGTAGAAGAAATAAACTGATACTTCAAAGTTGTAACTGCTGTAACTATTTGAAAATGGTCATCTTCTAAAGATCTGCAGGGAGCACAACAGGCATATTTCAGGCATCTTCCAGTCACATCCTGTAACACTTTATGGATAGCCTGCTGGTACATGGTGACCACATTGTGCAAGGCTGCATCGCAGTATAACTTCAGTTTAGCATTTTTGATGCTGTGAATAGCAGATGCTTAACTATATGAAACCAGCTACAATGATGTATATGCTAACCTCAGTAGGAATGTGTACTTCACTGTTTACTGCCAGGTGGTATTTGACCATAGGACCCTCAGAGAGCACTTACAACACCAGTGTGCGCGTGTGTGTGTGTGTGTGTGTGTGTGTGTGTGTGTGTGTGTGTGTGTGTGTGTGTGTGTGTGTGTGAGACATTCCATTTCCTTGTATATATATATATATTTGAGTATGGGCACATAATCTGCTTATATATATATATATATATATATATATATATATATATGTATGTATATATATATATATATATATATATATATATATATATATATATATGTATATATATATATATATATATATATATATATATATATATATATATATATATATATATATATCAGGTAATGCCAGATACCAACTGTAACCATGACTAATGGTACCCACAGACACTTGAACAGAAAGCCTACAACTGTGATCATTTCCAAGGAGAGAACATCATAGATCACGTCTTCACGACTTGAAGATGTACTTCCTGGCTTTGGACAGCTATGGTAATAGACTCAAATATACATCTCAAAGTCTTCTGCATGTCTATAGCCTACTGCATCCTACAGACTATAATGCTGTGAACCCCGGAGACACAGCCAAGGTATGATAGTGAGAATGAGGATGGAAAGAAGCTGCCATGTCCAGCACTTCCTGTACCACCTGAAGGTCCACAGGCACATCAAAGACAAGCATGGCAGATGTATGATGCCATAATTGTGCAAGCCTTTGGGTGAAGGTAAGTTGTGATACCTGTAAAGAAATGTATGTGTGGTAATAATGGTAGTACAGTAATATGATTACTTGTGTATAGACAGATATGGGGTCTATATCACTTCATCGAAATTTACTTACCTCGAACGGCTATTCATCTAAACGACATCACTGAATGGCCCTTCATCGAATGTTCACATCAACGAATGTTTTTCTCATGGTAAGAAATCACTTGGCCAGTGTACCTACCTGTACGCATGCCACAGTACACCCCTCACTTATATATATACCAACTCCGAGATTGCACTACAGTGGAGAAAAGGGCAAATTTCTGTATGTTGGCCAGTGGCTTCCTTCCCTGGGAAAAACATTCACTGATGTGATCGCCCAGGAGTCTCATTAACTGGCAGGACAGTTGTCATACTTGTAAAGATGGAAGCACAGAAAGGACTTGGGGTTCCCCGTGGAAATAAAGAGATATGCATTTGGCCGTGTGGTCATGCTACAAAGCTCTGTTTGTTATTTTTCTCTGCTTAAGTACTTGCTGGTGTTTTTCACTGTTGCAAAGCAATCTGTTTTGCTTGTTCTGATTTTCCCACCAGGCAGTGTTGTAATAACTTACTTGTTGGCTGTTTAAAACATTCTTTAGAGTCTCCTTGCTGATTTTCTGCTGTTTTAAATTTTTTTTTTTTTTTAGTGTCTCACTGCAATTTTTCTGCTGTGTCGAAACTAGGGTAGCCAGTAGCTTTAGCACAGTCCAGATACAGGTTTGCTGCATCTGGGTCTGTTTGTAGTGGTTTGTTTGTTCTGAGCATGTTTTCCAGGCTGCCTTTCTGCACTCTAGTGAGAGAATTATACTGATTGGAACCTGCCTGATGAAGGGTGGCTGGTATAAGGCTTGGAATAAGCATCCTCATTGGTCATTTTGAACTCAAGTTTTTAGCTTCTGCTATTTAAGCCCTGCATTTGAGCAGGTTTCTGCTTGTTTGCACGTCATGTAGTATCGTACAGTTGTGCGATAGCTGGACAGATTAATTCAACAGTTTTTCCCTTAGTTACAGCTGTAGCTCATTAGTGTAGTCCTCATCCTTAGGACCTTCCCAGTTAAAGAAATACTGCTAGTGAGCTGAAACCTATTAAACTTCAAAAAAAAAAAAAAAAAAAAACGGCAGAAATATCCATCCACTGAGCTCCCCCTTGATGGATCTTAAAAAGTTCCTCCTAGTGACAACAGTCTTCAACCTAGCATTATGTACAGGTAGACCACCCTTGTTTCTCCTGCCAAACATATTGACTTGGATCTCTTGAGGCAATGTAGAAATTGCCTCATGTACACAGACAACCCTCTACTAATAACTCACTCTAATGCAGAGTGCGAGAGTTGTATCTACACCAAGAATCTTGAATCCATGCTCTCCTGCACTCAAAACAGCAACACAGAAGAGGTCGACAATCCACCCACCACGATATATGCACATAGTACCACTACTCATACAAGTAGTGCACAGCTAACACAAAAATCACCATACACAGAGACCTCCTGAGACACCAGAGACCTCCAAAGCACAAGACTGCTACAATTAACACAGTTCCCACAGCACCCATGACACATAGCAGCACCCATGTCTCAACTACCAAGCCCGTAAGGCGTAAAACTCAAAACCCAAATTTTCTTGTCATTGGAGACTCAGTAGTGAGACACACATTTGTCCCGCTAACCAGGCTAGACAAGGAGAAAGTCACAGTCAGCTGCCTGTCCGGTGCCAGGATTCTTCAGATCACACATGTACTCGGGTATCTCAACAAGTACCATTATAACGATGTCATAGTTAATGTTGGAGTGGATGGCCTGAGACGTACCTGGACTAAGAGACATGACTGAGCTCTCTGAGTATGTGTCCTAGGCAGTTATGTCCCTAGCCTTGAGCAGCATACTAGAATGATGCCACAGTGTAAACAAAAAAATATTGATTTCAATAATTGGCTTAATTTTTGGTTTCATTCAAAGGGGATCCATTTCCTGTCAGCCTAGGATGACATGGTTGACAAACCTCACTGCTTTGCTAGAGACAGTTTGCACTTGGCACCTCTAGACTTTCGGCTGCTGGCAAAGGCTCTTGCCTCACCCATAGTACCTTTTTTAAGCAAGGTCTTGAAAATAAACTTAACAATGTGAAATTTGCCAGTCATAACAAAATAAGGGTCATGCTGCAAAACACTAGGAGCTTAAACCAAAAACTGCACACCCTGGAAGAACTTCTGTCACTGGAAGATGTAGATGTCTATGCAGTCACAGAAACATGGTTCAAGGCCACAGAGAGTACCCTGGCCTTACAAAGCTGTAATGCCTTCCACATCTTCAGACTGCAAAGTTAACATATGGGAACCAAAAAAAGGTGATGTTTTTATATATATTAGAGATAAATTCACCTCCCATCTAGTTAGACCGGACAACTCCATGGAGTTACTCCAAGTTCAGGTTACGGTGGGTAAGATCCCCATTCAAGTCATAGCCAGTTATAGATTCTCCTCCGTTTGTCATGAAGCACATGAAGCCTACTTGACCAAACTGGAGACAATTTTCAAACACTCTGGTTATGGGGGATATCAGTTATCCCACCATCATCTGGGAAACCTATGCTAGCCCTAACCTGCTGGCACAAAAGTTCCTTGACTTTAACTCAAATGCCCTGGAACAAATTCTTCATACAAGAGGAACAAACATACTAGATCTGGTCCTCACTAACATGTCAAATAAGTGCAGTACCGCAGCTGTCGGACCCTCATTAGTTAAATCTGACCACAAATCAGCCACCTTCTAGCTGACACTAACACCAGACGTTACAAGGGGGTGAAATCAAACTAAAAAACTTCACCAAGGCAGACTATTCCATCCTAAGAGAAGGTATAAATGCATTACAAGCCCTATCCCCAGCTGGAAGTGGTAACTACACCAAAACTGACACTAAAGCCCTGTACAATCACTTACATAAGTATATAGACTTGGCTGTACCAGAAAGAATCAAAGTCAGAGTCCCACGTAAAAACAAGCCACCATGGTGGATATCCAGTGTCAACAAACTTTACAACAAATGCAAAAGTTGCTGTCCATAAAAATAATGCCAAGACCCCAATAATGGAAAAGTACCCCCCTCAGCCACAACAGGGGCAAAAAGGGCAACTTGTCAAATCCTGCCAAGGGCCTCTTTGAGTATAATTTTGCTAGCACAGCCAAGGATAACCATAAGGCCTTTTACAGCTACACACTTAGCCTAAAAGGTAGGACCCAAGCATGTGCAGAACTAGTGACCAATGGTATCACACACACTGACCCCATAGAGATAGTAAACCTGCTGGCGGATAGGTTTGGCAAAAATTTCACCCCCTCCAAATCTATCATGAACCTTGCACCAAACTCCACCCCCCAACCCTACATATATAAAGAACAGGTTATCGAAGCCTTGTCCAAGACAAAAAAACACAGCCTATTTGGGATCAGATGGCATCCCAGCCTGTCTTCTAAACAGGCTAGAACATGAACTAGCATCACCATTATGTACCCTTTTCAATCATAGTCTAACCACAGGCTTTGTTCCCGCGGAACAGAGAACAGCAACAGTTATTCCTGTCCACAAAGGTGGCCTAGCGACAGACCCGGGGAATTACAGACCCATAAACCCAACCAGCCTAATTTGTAAGGCCATGGGACATATCATTGTGGACCACATAAATAAACACCTAGGTGACCACCAAACTCTGTATCCTACCCAATTCAGCTTTGTTAAGGGCAGAGCCTGCCTGTTAAATCTGGTGTATTTGTTTGAAAATGTGACCAGGGCCATTGATGGGGGCAAATCTGTGCATACAACATACCTTGACTTGGCAAAGGCTTTTGACACAATCTCACACTCTGGCATTACCGATAAACTTAGTAACTGAATTTAAATCCCTTTGCTGTAAGATGAGTTGCTAACTGGCTAATAAATCAGACACCCACTATCAAAATGGGCATCAACTAGCAGATCTGTTACCAGTGGGGTGCCACAGGAGTCAGTGCTGGGCCCCCTACCTTTTGGTAAATACTTCTCAGAAGTTGAGGTCAAAACTAAGGGGTTGTGACTGACCAAGTCTGCAGATTACTGCAAACTGGGTGCAATTATTGAATCCCCAAATTATGTCAGTATACTCCAGGAGGATTTTATGCAGACCAACGACTGGTGTCTTGGTCACAGTTTCAAACTAAATCCAAAGAAAATGCATCATAATTCCCTTCAGCACAAACAATATTCCTTCACACTGTCAAATTAACAGCAATACACTAAGTACCCATGAAGTAGTAAGGGACTTGGGGTCACAAGTTGAGCATGACCTTAACTTCCACCATCATGTGTCTACTATAGTAAGGAAGGCTTTCTACATAGCACACTTGATTAGTAAAGGCATCACCTCAAAAGCAAAAGAGGTTATAGCCCATCTATACTCAGCATTAATCTGGCCCATAATTGAGTTTAATGCCCATTCAGTATGTACTGTATGAAGCATCTGCAGCAATTGGAGACACCTCAGAGGTTTCTAAACAAAGAAGATGAAGGGACTCCAGCACGTGCCTTATACAGACTGACTAAAGTCCCTGTCACTTTACTATGTATCATATAGACTTCTTAGGGAAGACCTGTGTCTGGCTTACAGAGCAATCTCACACCCAAACCTAATAAACTTGCATATCCTTAAAAAGAACTAGGTCCAACCATTCCAGGGACATAAATATGGCCTGCGACTTAAATAGGACCTGCTGGAGGGACAGGTTTATACATACATACATACAAATATTTCAAACATGGGCATAAATGCCCTTCTAGCTTGCCAATATACCAAAACACTTGTTCCCATAATAAGTGTCCAGACTGTTCTTAAACATATCTAAACTAGTGCTTGCTTTAATGTAATTTGGTAGTCTGTTCCATGCATCAGGTTCTCTTTCAGAGTACCGATTAGTACACTTCTCATTCCTATAGAATCTTCTACATAGGTTATCTGATGATTCTCTAGTACTTTTTGATAACCCCAAACATTCCCAGAGGTAGTTGTCCCTAAATGCCTTATATACCTGAATAAGATCTCCTCTTAGATATCTGTAAGAGACACTGTACAAGTTCAGATATTTTAGTCTTTCAGTCTTAGATTTTCACATCCATGGATGCCCTTAGTATAATTTTGCTGTACTCTTTCCAGTTTACTCATGCTTGTCTTCTTATAGGGTTTCCATATTGTTCTTCCATACTTAAGTTTGGGTCTAATGTAACTAACAAACAATGAGTTCATTATTTTTAATTTCCTAGACTTTATAAACCTTTTTATACAACCTATATTTCTATAACTATCATTAACCAAGTGACTGATATGATTAGAAAAACTCATAGCTGAATCTACTCATATACCCAGGTCCTTAAATGAGTCTACAGTTTCAATCACTGTGTGCTGTATTAAATATTCACCTTTCAGTTTATGTCTCCCAAATCTCATATGCTTAGTTTTTGATGCATTTATCAGCATATTATTCTCCTTTGCCCAAATGGTCAATTTAGTCAAGTTATTTTGCAGACATGCCTTATCTGTAACACTTGTAGTTTACCCAATTTCAGGTCATCTGAGTATAGACTGCAGAACACCTCAGATGAAAAAGTTAGGTCTGAAAGATATAATCTAAACAAGTAAGGGCCTAATAAAAAGAAAAAAAAAAGTGCACCAAAGCTACATCAGGACTACACTTTAATAAAAATAACAACCTTCATAAAACACATTAAGTTCATTCATCTCTCCAAAGGAGACTTCATCAGAATGTAAGGGCCTAAGACAGAGCCCTGTGGGGCACCCTGACTGTAACCATGGATTTCACCTGTCCAGTTGCTGTATGATACTTGCCAAGTCCTATTTGTAATCCATGCAGCTATCCATCTTATCAAGAGTACATTAATACCTAGTTGTACTAATTTATTGATCAGTGTTTTGTGTATGACACTGTAAATGCTGAAGTTGTCTATATAAATTACATCACAGCACGACTTTTCATTCATAGCTGTTATTATATTGTTATAGAACATCATGTTGCAGGTGTTAATAGATCTGTTTTCAACATATGTATGCTGATATATGGTTTCTAGTCCCAACCTAATCCAGTTCTGACAATAACTTATCCAATATTACCTTCTCCATTAATTTTCCACAACATGAAAGTAGACTTAAGGGTCTATATGATTCTGGGTTTGTCCTACTCCCCTTTCCCTTAAATGAAGGTTTAATAAGTGCATGTCTCCAATCTTGAGGAATCTCCCAATATTTATATGACCTAGTGAATAATAGATATAATGGTAGCATAAGTTCTTGCTGAAATGTTCTCAGGTCATTGTTACTAATTCCGTCTCCTCCCTGTGCTTTGTTTGGATCCAGTTTGCGCAGTTCTTTTTCGATGTAATCTAATTTGATTCCAGTATCTGGGGTTACCTGGATGTCACTAGGACAACTTATCATCCCTTTTGTGGAGCCAAACTGCTTTGCATAAGATTTTGTAAATATATTTATAATCTGTTGTGTCTGAGAATAAATTTTACAATCTGCAAACAGTTTATCAATTTGTGTGTCTTTACTCCTTCCACGTCTTATGTATCTATAAAAAGGTTTCCTATTATGCTCAATATCTTTATATAAATTTCCTCCAACATGTTCTTGATCTTGTCTCACACTATGCTAATCTGTTTTTCCAGCTTGTTTATTTCAGTTTTCAAATTTGTAATTTGACCTCTCTTCCATTTCTTATATTTTTTGTCTCTAACCTTAATAAGATATCTTGTTCTTATGGAAATATATCCCTCTAATGTTGTATGCCTAGATCCTGATGTTAAACATTTTTTTTTACTTTTTGCACTCAAACAATTTCTCTTTCAAAACTTTTCGCATTTCATCTACAGTTATTCCACTGAACACGTCACTCCAGTTAGTTTTACATAGTGACTGCTTTGCTTCCATATAATCTGTATTTAACCTTCTGTGCATTGGTTTAGAGTTCAGTTTGGCAGAATTATCTAGCAACAAATTAACCTTAATAACCCTATGATCACTGCACATCAATGTTCGTAAAATTTGACTTTAAGTTACAGTAATTTCTTTGGGAACACAAACAATATCTAGTATGTTCCGACCCCTGGTAATTTTTTGTTTTAAAATCTGAATCAATTGTCATTCCTGATTATACTCTGTGAATAATTTCCTTACTAATGTTGTTGAATCAATATTATTGCAGTCTGTTTCTGGTAAAATTAAGTCCCCAGATAATATTATTCTTCCCTCCTGTGTTTCATGTAAGAAATGTATGAATTCCTCTAGGTCATTTGCACTTGACTTTGGAGGTCTGTACACTCTAACAATTGTTATAAGTTCCAGGGTTGTCTTTATTGTCACAGTTATACAGTCTATAATATTGGTGTTATTATTTATTTATTTTATTTTACATTTGTTGACCGGGCTAGTCAAGCTGGATTAATGTCCATTTTCAGTGGAAGCCCGGGGAGAAAAGCTCCAGAGGTTAAAAACAGTATTGGAAATACATAACAAGACATAGTACAAATGTATTATACAAAGGGAAAAAATATAAGTACAAATATTATAGATCTTAACTAATCAGAATCATCTTTTTTTTTTTTTTTTTTTATTTTGTAATGAGTTAAGTAATATTTACAATGAAAAGGGATAATATCTCAGTTGAAGTAGAAGATGAAATCCAAGTGGATAAGAAAAGTTTATGACAAAGTTACGGGTGCCAACAGGCTAGTCTGGGTTGGTACAAGAGTAAAGCCAGAATTTATTAAGATGTATTAAAAGTTGTTTCTTAAATAGTGGGAGAGTAGGCAAAGAGGACAGATCAGATGGAAGATTATTCCATATTTTACCTACTGAGTTAGAAAAAAGGCAATTGCCTGCAGAATTCATAATTTTGGTAATATTAACAAGTAATTTATCAGAGGAACGTAGTTGTTTCAGGTTGATATAGGGAGTCAAGAGGTTAAAAAGAGTTGGTGTTTTAGAAGGTTGGTATAGAATTTTATGTGCAATTAAGAGTTGTTGAAAAATGAGCTTGTTAGGGAGTTCCAGCCAGTGTAGTTGTTTTAGGGTTAGACAGCGGTGAGCTCTAAATTGGGATGTGGTGGCAAAGCGGGCAATATTGTGGTAAGATGTAGTAAGTTTCTTAAGGTTACTTTTAGATAGATTAGTGTAAATAGAGGAAGCGTACAAAAGGGTAGAGATAAGGTGTGTTTGGGCTAAGGTTATCCTAGCTTCAGGTGTGAGGAAGGGCTTTATTCTGTATAGGGATCCAATCTTTTTATTAACGGCTTTTATTGTGGTGTTGATGTGACAATCATAGTTGAGATTATTATCGATAATAACACCAAGAAGTTTAGTTGAGGAGTCAGGAGAAAGTATGGTGTTGTCAGTTGCAGTAATACAGAAGTTTATCAAAGTAGATTTACGGGTAGGTGAAAAGAGTAATAATTTAGTTTTCTTGGGGTTAAGGAGTAGACAGCGATTGGAGAACCACTGTTCAACAGTTGAGAAGGCTGATTGTGTTTGAAACTGGAGTTCTGTTTGAGAAGAGGCAGTGCAAATTATAGTGGAATCATCTGCATATTTTATGCAGGTAGTATTAGGTAAAGATGATTGAAGGTCATTAATAAAGATAGAAAATAGAAGTGGGCCTAGGATAGACCCTTGAGGTACTCCTAAAGAGATAGGGAGGAGAGCAGAGAGAGAATTTTTCCAGAGTATGGCTTGCTGACGATTTACAAGATAGGAAGAAAACCAGGTTAGGGAAGAGGGCTCCAGGGCCAGAGATTTTAACGTGTGCAAAAGAAGTGTACGATTAACCATATCAAAGGCTTTTGATAGGTCTATGAAAAGAGAAGATGTAAGTTTATTGTTGTTACGGTTTAAGTTAATAGTGTTGGTGAAGGAGAGAAGAGCTGTGGTAGTACTGTGAGCAGGTCTGAAACCATGTTGAGTGTCTGCTAGAAAAAGCTATTATTGAGGAGATGGTTGAGTAGTTGTTTATGTATGCATTTTTCCGTGATTTTAGCTAAGGGGGATAAAAGTGCTATGGGACGATAGTTGGAGAAGTCATAAGATTTGCCTCCTTTATGGAGGTGTATGATATGTGTTATCTTCCAGATTGTTGGGAAAATACCTTCTTTTATTGATCTGTTTATCAAGATAGAGACAGGATAAGCAATGGCTTTTGCTGCTAGTTGCAGGAATTCAGCAGGAAGTGTATCTGCGGAAGGGGTGGTAGGTTTAAGTTTTTGGATAAGAGATTGTATATAAGAGGTAGATACAGGTTGTAGGTGAAGGGGAGGAATGGTATTTATTAAGGTATTTGGAGGTAGTTGAGAAGTATCAGGAGATAGTTGGTTGGCTAGAGTTTGTATAGAATTGGTGAAGAAGGAATTAAAGTTATTGGCTGTTAGTGTGGGATTATCAGGGTCAGAATCCTGAGGGTTTGGTGTAATTATTTGGCCTGGGGTCAGCAGACTATTAATACTGGACCAGAATTTTTTGGGTTCCTTTTTGGTAGTTTTTTGAAGTTGAAAGTAATAGTTCTTTTTGTCTGTTAGGATGGCTTTTTTAGTACTATTTCTAAGCTCTCTAAACCTTTGGTGGTCTATTTGACTTTTGGTGGAACGCCACTTATGCCAAGATTTATTTCTGAGGGCGATTTTATGCTTAGTATTTGTGGTTAGCCAGGGAGCAATTTTAGTTTTAGTTCTAATGGTTCAACTTGGGGCGTGTTGATTAAGTATTGCTAAGAATGTTGAGTTGAAGTTATGTTATCTTTGAATATGTAATAATCACAGGTCTCATAACTATCTTTAATCCCTGTCATGATACCATCACCTGATTTTTTGTTAGAATGTCTGTTACAGTAAAAACATTTATATCCTGACAGAATTGGTTTCCAGTCATTGTTAAAACATAAACAAGGTTCGCTTGGAGAACCAAATAAGGGAATGAGACCGGAAATAATCCAAATGTTATCAGAGTCACTGCAAGAGGTCAGAGGTGGCATGTGGGAAACAAAATTAGAATACAGGGAATTATTCTGGCAGATTACCTTGGAGGCTACAAAAGGACCAGGATTGAATGATATGGTTTCCCTTCTCCCAGTACTCAAGTTAAGAGCAACAAAGTTATAGTACCATTGCCAGTGTTATATCTTTATTTTTCCAGCAGATGGTAGCAGACTACAGTATTAGAATATTATAGATTTATATATTTTTTAACAGTACTACAACACAGTATAAAAAACATTATTTACACAGTTCCTATATTAAAGTATTTTAATATAATAGGTGGAAATAGCTATTATTTAATTTGTATACATGGTTGTGATATTTTAAAGTTTCAGAATGTTTTGCTAATACAAACAGACAGACGTATTTTCCTGCTCTAATTACTTGTTCTGATTGTTTTATTCATACCAATCTTTTATAGGCTAACATTTTTTAATTGAAGGTGTTATAAAAGGTGGGTGTTCAATTGATTAAGCTTTTGGCTTCTGAGGAAGACGTTTGAAAACGTATTATCAGTGTAAAGCGTTAAAGATTTTTTTTTTGGTGGCTTTCGAATCAAGTGACTCTGATAACATTTGGATTATTATTGGTCTCACTGCCTTATGTGGTTCTCCAAGCGAACCTTGTTTATGTTTTGAGTGCTTTTTTGTTCGCTTTTTCATCTCCTTTCTGGTTTTCCAGTCATTGTTCCTTAACCATGTTTCACAAACTATAACAACATCAATCTTGTGGGAATGTAGCACAATTTCCAATAAAAACACTTTATTATTAATACTCCTAGCATTAACAACCATCAGAGATGCATGAATGTTGCTATCTGTGAACTGCTAAATTTTCGACCTGGCAAAAATCCTGCCTAGTGTTTGTCAAATATTGCAAAATATCTGCTGCAAAAATTCTCTTCCCTGATCTTGACAAATGCATACCATCCTGTCTGAACACGTGTGCCCAAAACAAGGCTTGGATGCTCTACATCAGGGGTGGGCAAACTTTTTGATTCGTGGGCCACATTGAGTTCTAACATTTGACAAAGGGGCCGGAACAGGAGCAGATAGATGGCATGCTTTGAAAACATCACCTCATTGGGGGAAAAATACACATCTTGGGATATGGAGAAAACATGTGCTTTAATTTCCAATGAAAATGAAGAAAAGCATTACAATAAAATCTCTGACTTTGAAATGAGTCTTTAAACAATGAAAATCAAATAAATGACCATTTTATTTTAAAGCACTGAAAGTTCTGTTATCCTTCAGGATATCACCATCACTCTCCTCCTGACTGTCTTTTTTTCAAAAACGGTAGGAGATGCAGATGTACTTGTCCTGTTCCTTTTATTCAATTTGTCTCCCCGGTGCCAAAAATCAACAACGACCAGTGCAAGGACGAAACAGTTGCAGCAAGTCAGTCTGTGAAGCGTTATATTTGATCTGCGCGCACTGTTTATTTTAACAACGTGCGTATCACGGAGACACACACATTTTAATGGGAGCAGTGTTGTTGGTCTCCTTTTTTAGCATCAAAGTCTGGAGTTAGTTTTGTTGTGGCGATTCTCAGGATGGATCTGAGGTGTAGGTCTGTTAACTTGGATCTGTGGCTGGCTTTGTTGATGTTCATGACGATGAAGGTCTGGTCACACACAAAGGTAGAGCCGAACAAAGCCAATATATCTAGAGTGCGCCATCTAGTGAGGAAACATTAGAATTGCAGGGGAAATAAAACATTAACAAGGTTAATTTATTACATTTTTTCAAGTTTGGCGGGCCAAATCAAAACGTTTAACGGGCTGCATGTGGCCCCCGGGCCGTAGTTTGCCCATGCCTGCTCTACGTATTTCCATTACTTAAAACAGGACATTGTTTCCATGTAGGTGTTTAGCCAAAATTTCTTTTCATTCACAGTGACCTGACTATCCTTTCTATAGGTGATTTGTGAAAAATACTTCCTAACACCAGTACAAGCTATACTAGAGGTATCTCCCAGGGACTGCCATGTCTTTGAAATAGGCTATCTATTCATGTGAAACAAAGCACCTCAATGACACTGTTCTAAAGAAAGCTGGATGAGTGGATGGGGCACCATAAATTCTTACCAGGAATAGTGCCCACAACCCTACTGGACATGGGCACTCATTACTAAATGCAATCTTGACTATTAATAAACATTTCTGTAGTATTATATTGGGATGAAACAGCTAGGCTTGTAATGACTTTTGAATCGATAGTCTAGTAGTCTCCTATGATCCTGTGTCTTGCCTTTTCACAATATGCTTTATGCAAGCATCCTCTTCTTGAAGAACACATGCATGCCGATCTGTGAGACTGTATCAATAGAAGATTGTTCTGGGACATGGGAGTCCTCAGAACGAGGAAGCAGTTTCACTGTAAGTTGTCATACCGGTAGCAGAGAGTCTGAGAGATTGAAGGCACTCACAGTGGATGTGGACAGGAACCACATCTCATGTCCACCCTACATATTCTGCATACTGTTTGTAGTACTGCACTCTCATATTGTTTCCCCCTTTACCCCGTAGAGGCAGTGATCTTCCAGGAGCATGAGGAAGAGTACTGAGATCGGGAAGAATGACTTGCATGACATTAGGGTAACTTGTATATAATCATATGCATATAATAATATACAAAATGGCCTAATACAGATATGCCTGTTGTGTGGGTTTGTTATCATAGCATGAGAGCTGCCTGCCATGTGTGCCACTTTGCACTGCTGTCCTGCTTTGACTGGTACTGGCTTGTTATGTATAGCCATGGTGCATTCTTAATGCCATGTTGCATGATTGTCCATGTTTCCCATTGATGGTATTTGGCAACATATACGATTCCCTTTTGACACTACATAGCATGGAAAACCAGACACGGCAGCTTGTAGAGCAACCTCATATGGCAGCCCTACACATATGTTGCTACTGTATGCCTGTTGATATTCAGCTTAACTATGTGCCTACATAGAGAAACAGTGTGCATAAGTCTATGTAGTAACCTGTTTATTTTTTTGAGCCACTGGGACTCGAGTGTACATAATTATTACATTTTTTTGTATTTCAGACCATGCTGTAAAGTGCACGGGATTCCAGCATCTGCAAGATATAGTCTTATGGGTGTCTGCCAGTCTGTCTGGGCTGTATTGTGGTGTTTGGTCCAGATGGAGGCTCTTGTGGAGGACACACATTAAGGTCTGCATAATGCTGATCAGCTCATGGGGGCATATTAGGACACCTGGCACCTATCTGATGTCACAGAGGTGCTAGAGTGGTGAATGGTAGAAGGGTTCTTTGCCCAACACAACCTTGGACCCATCTGCTATAAGTGCCAGGCAGCCTTCTCCAGTGGAATCTGGTACCAGTAGACAGTCCATACAGACCAGCAGTCATCTCCTTCAAATCATGTGGGTCTGTGTCTCGACACGTGGCCAGAAGAAACATTGCTGTTGCTGCAGCAGTTGGCAGCAGGGCTGCAGTGTGGTACTGCACCTGCATGACATTGGAGACTGTTGTAGGCAAACACCCACTCTTGGATAACTACAGGCCAACCTGCCTTCCTTATATATACATAAAGATTTGTGTATGTGTATGTGTATGTATGTGTGTGTGTGTGTGTGTGTGTGTGTGTGTGTGTGTGTGTATATATATATGGTTCTACCTGACTTCATCGACACGCCGGAACATCGACAGCGAAATCGGAAGCCGCAGAAGAGCGAAAGTGCAGAAGACCGACGCGACGGGACCCAGAAGATCGACAGTGCAGAAGACCGACCCGACGGATGAAAGCACCGACGCTGAGGATGCCGAAATGGGAAAAGGCTGTGTAAGTATGCGGTAGTGACGGACGTTAGGGTGCGAGTAAGGTAAGTGTGGATAGGGGTGGGTTAAGTGAGTTAGGGTTAGGGAGCGGGTCAGGTAAGTGTGCGGTAGTGAATGTGTTTGGGTTAGGGGCGGGATAAGTGAGTTAGGGTTAGGAGCGGGTCAGGTAAGTGTGCGGTAGTGATTGTGTTTGGGTTAGGGGCGGATAAGTGAGTTAGGGTTAGGAGCGGGTCAGGTAAGTGTGCGGTAGTGACGGACCTTAGGGTTAGGGTTTGGGTCAGGGTTGTAGGTAGTTGTGTATGTGAGGTTTAGTGTGGGTTTGCAGGGATTTTGGTGTGCTTGTGTTGTGTATGTGGTTTTTGGATGGGGAATGTGTTTTGTTTGTTGATTGTGGTGTGTGAAGTGTATAAGGTTTGGTGTTTGTGTACCGTCGGTTATTTCGTTGTCGGGTATGTGAATTTTCGTGTTTTGGTACTGTCGGTTATGTGGTTTCGGTGATTGCGTTGTCGGTGTTTTGGTGTTTCGGTGAAGTCAGGTAGAACCATATATATATATATATATATATATAGAGAGAGAGAGAGAGAGAGAGAGAGTTGTACATAGTTGTATGTAAATATTTTCATTTGATCACTGCTGCAGTATCCTAAGTTATATGGGTTTTGTCCTGCTAAGTATGTTATAGGCCAGTCAGGTTCCAAATCTCCAGGGGCACCGTCCACACTCCCTCACCATTAGTCAGCTCGAGCTAAGCTGACTAAGTCAGGTTTGTGTGCAAGCCATTCAGAGCTTTCCTGCCACTGAAGAGAGTGTTCCTCTGCAAGCTTTTGAAGATCGATGTTTGGCTAATAATGTTCCATTGCTGGGAAAATAAGTTCCCTTTGGGGAAAATACCCTCCATGTAATGATTGTAACAAAAAATTTACTTTTTCTGTAAAATAGTTTTTTTTTTCACTATGCAAAAGTATTTATTGGCTATCACATGACTTTTGTTCACTTTTTTAAATTGGAACATCACTTTTTTGCTTTTTTGTTAAAAAGTTGTTAAAACGTCTATAAAATTAATTTCCCTGTGGAAGAACTGGTGTTTTTACTTTTTAGGGATGGGGTGGGTATTTCAAGTGCTTTCTACTGTATTTTATGGGGAAAAGTTATTTTTTTTACAACTTGCCTGTTTTACTGACTATTTCTGCCAAGCTTCTGTGGGAATCAGGCACCTTTTTCACTTAACCAGTAAACTCTTCTTCTTCCAGTCACAACAACAAAACCATTAAGGAGCTTTTTCCACCACAGCAGGCTATTTTCCCTCAGCCACATGTAGGTTACTCTTCTATGGCCATAGCTGGTTCCTGGGATCACTCATCTTTTTCACTGAGTCCTACTAGTAGTCACCATGGACATGGGGGAGATGTTGAGACATGTGCCCTGCAGATGTTAATGCACACTTTTCATGCAGGGAAGAGCCACTCTTGTTGGTCTTGGGCCTGGGAAAACCTCTCTCTTTAGTCAAGGAGCTGTAACCTTCCCTAGGGAGGTGATAGCTGGTAATTCTAGGTCTGTTTCTTCAGGAACCTGCCAATAAAGAAACAAAAGACTAAATAGGTTCTTAAGTTCATAGGTTCATACTAGGCTATCTGCCCTGGGGCATTTATAAGCCTAGCCCGATTGGGTTTGGCTTACGCCACCCCTTGGTTTGAGTATACTGTGCCCTTTTTAAAGTTTAGTTTACTGTGCCTCTGTCTAATAGTGACACAGAAGTAATCCCCGCGACAAACCTACGATCCCCCATCCACTCATCAAGATTCTTCTTGAAGAGAGTAAGTGAGGTGCTCTGCCTAACATGAATTGGAATTCTATTCCAGAGCGAAGGGAGACTCTGGGTTATGAATCTGTCCCTCCAGCATGTTCTATTTATTTCTGTGCTGAGGTTCAAGTCCCTCGAGCACGTGGCTCTAAGGGATTTAGATTTACTGAGGTGGAGCATGTCCATTAATTCTGGGTTGGACATAGCTTTATATGTCAGGCATAAATCGCCTCAAAGTAGGCGGTATGCAACTGAGTAGAGCTGGAGTTTTTTTAACCGAGCAGCATATGGCATCTGTTTGAGTCCTTTGATCCTCCTGGTGAGGTACTTTTGGGGTCTTTCTAATTGCTGCAGGTGTCAGGTAAGGTACATCCCAAAGGGGGCATTGTATTCTATGATGGGCCTGATGAGGGATGAACAAAGGGGCACGATTACCTCTCTTGATCTAGATGTGAATCCTTTCATGATGAGGTGGCTATGTAGAAGGTCTTTCTAACCACTTTGGCAATGTGGTTGTCAAAGGAGAGATTGCTATCAACTTTGGTCCCCAGATCCCTAATTACTTTCTCTGTACTTAATGGGTTACCACCTATGTGGTAATTTGTAGGCACATTGTTTTTGCCAAAGGGTATGACTATACACTTTTTGGCATTTAGCTTTAACCATGGCTCTGGCACCAGTTATCCGTCTTTGTGAGACCTTTTTGAAGGATGTTTGTGTCAGCTGGAGAGTCGATTATGGCACCCAGTTTGCAGTCATCTGAGAACTTGGTGAGCCATAGTCCTCCCATGTTGGCCTGTACCTCAGAAAAGTAAATACTGAACAAGAGAGGTCCCAGGACAGAACCTTGTGGGATGCCACTTGTGACCGGTTTCGAGTCTGACATGGCTCCAGCAACTCTGATTCTGTGGGTTCTGTCTTTGAGCCAGTTTGTGACCCATCTTGTGACATAGGGGTTTATATTTAGGCTGGATAGCTTATCTATGATGCCCTAGTGGGGTATTGTGTCAAATGCCTTTGCGAGGTCCAGATAGGCTGTGTGGACTACCTTCCCTTCATCTATGGCCTTGGTGACTGTTTCAAAGAAGTTGACCAGGTTCAAAAGGCAGTATCTGCCCTTGACGAAGCCAAATTGGGGAGGATCTAGTGTCTGTAGGTCCCCAATGTCTTTGTTTATGAATTCCATGATGATCCTCTCCATAGCCTTGCAGACTAGGCTAGTCAGGCTTAAGGGGCAATAGTTTCCAGGGTCCATAGAGGTGCCACCTTTGTGGAGTGAGACCACTGCTGCTGTACGCCATTCTTTGGGCACATATCCTGTAGTGAGGCTGAGATTGTACAGCAGTTTTACTTGAGGGATTAGTTCTTCTTGGAGTTCATGTAGGACGCAACCCGGGACGCCATCTGGTCCCATGGAAGCAGTGTTTTTTGCTTTGGAGAGGGCGGCCTTCACCTGAGCATCAGAGATGTTTGGGAGGCTGCACTCTGCCGGGATAGATACTTGCTCTTTTGGGGGGGAGGGGGTGGAGAAGTTTGCACTGAACCTGTCTGCCAGGATATTGGCGATGTCTGTGGGTTCAGTGTATTTTTTTGTCGTTTAGAATCAACTCAGAACAAGTCTGGGAGTTGCATCCCAGGTTCCTAACATAACTGAAAACAGCCTTATGATTGTCTTTAGTGTCCTGTGCAATTTTTCTCTCGAAGCTGGCCTTGGAGGATTTTATGCTAGTACTGGTCAGAGATGCCTTCCCTTTTAGGGATTTTGCTCTATCATGTAGTAGCTTCCTCCTTCTGTTGTACAGTTTATTTATGGCTGGGGTCCACCAGACTGGACGCCTGCCTTTGGATGATTGGGTCTTGATTTTGTTTGGGATAGCATGATCCATGCATTCCTGGAGATGTCCGTAGAATGCGTTTATATAGGATTCTGCAGTTTGGGCCATAGTTTCCACTGGCCCTGGGGCCTTGAAGGATTCCACTTCGGTTTTGAGAAGTGTGAAGTTCGCTTTTGAGAAGTTTTTCACTGTGGTTTTCTGGGCTGGGGGTGGGGTCTGGATGTGGATATCCAGTGAAATTAATTTATGGTCTGATCTTACCAATGAGGGATATACTTCTGGTATGGAGCATAGAGTCCCCATGTTGGTAATGATCAGGTCTAGTATGTTATCCCCTCTTGTGGGAGTGGTGACTAGTTGTTCCATAGCATTTGAGTTTATAAATTCCAGGAACCTTTGGGCTAAGGTGCTGAGGCTGGAGTAATGCTCCCAGTCTATGTTTGGGTAGTTGAAGTCGCCCAATATAATGGTGTTCGGTGAGATCTTCATGTTCTCCAATGTTTTCAGGAAAGCCGAGTGGGATTCCTGACTTTGAGAGGGTGGTCTGTAAGATGCTATAAACTGAAAAGTAGTCTTGCCCACTGTCAGTTGCACATGTATGGTCTCCGATACTTCGTGCAATGCCACTAACCTGGAGGTGTGGATATCCTTGATAAATATGGAAACTCCCCCTCCTTTTGTGGTTCGGTCCGGGTTTTGGGGCCGAAAAGCATGATATGAGGTATAACCTGGTAGTGCTGGGGTGCTCTCTGGAGCCTTGAACCAGGTTTCTGTCACTGCACAGATATCGATGTTCTCCATACTGAGGAGAGCTTCGAGTGCATGCATCTTGAGGTTAAGACTTCTGGCATTTAGCAGCATTACCCTTAGTTTCTTGTTCTTTGTGCTGTCTATGGAGGTGGGTTTGACTTTTGAGCCTTGCCTAAAAAAGGCACTATGGGGGTGGCAAGAGCCTTTGCCAATATCCGAAAGCTCAGGGATGACAGGTGCAAGCCGTCCCTAGCAAAGCAACGTGGCTTGTCGAGCATGTCATCCCAGGCTGACAGACACTGGATCCCCTTTGAATGACACCAACATTTTAGCCAATTGTTAAAATCAATCATTTTGTCTTTATACTGTGGCATCATTCTAGGTGAGGGTAAGATGCTGCTCAAGGTCAGGGTCATACCGGCCTGGGCTACATGATCAGAGAGTGCCTCTATGTCTCTTTTCATGTAGTCGAGGGAGGTACGTCTCAGGTCATTCACACCAGCATGTACAATGACTGAGTCATATTTGTATTTGCTTTGGAGTGACCTGAGTGCTTGCGCTATGTGGCAGATCCTAGCACCCGACAGGCAGCTCACTGTGACCTTCTCTTTATTCAGCCTGGTGAGTGGGACATCAGTGTGTCTGACAATAGAGTCACCTATTACAAGAGTATCAGGTGTGTTATTCAGCCTTATGGGCTGTGACTGCTTGGCACACTGACTTTGTGTGCTATGTGTTGTACGTGTTTTGTTTTGGGGTAGCATTTACTTGGATGTCTGCTTTGGAGGTCTCTGTTGCTTAGGTAGATTTTTATTTAGAGCCTCTGAGTATGTTTTTGTGTTTTTATGTGTTTGGTTCGCTGTTGTGGTGGGACTATGTGATACTGGAATTGTGTTGTGTGAGGTTACCTTCTCCTCCTGACTGGTTACACCAGTTTTGAGATGAGAGAGCTCAGCCTCCAGTTTGGCTGTATGGTTGCATCTCTCACATATATTTGAACCTGTTTGGAGGAGGAGAGGGTTGTCCATGTACATGAGACAGTTGCAACATTGCCTCAAAATTCCCAGATTCATCAGCTGGACTGGAGAGGAAACCATTGACTGACCTTTGGACATGCTAGAGTAATATAGGGAAATGAATTAAAATGGACCAATAGGGGACAAGGTAATCGTAGAGAGTATAAGAGTAAGTTGTGCTTATGGTTTATTAGTGCTAACTTGTAAGATTACTTATTTGGACCAGTGAGGGGCCTTGGAATGAGAATATGGTGTTTAATTTGAGAGATAGAGCAGTTCTAAGGGAAAAAGTGAAGAGCAGACTTTGTGGAGCCAGGAATAGTTTAAACCCAATTAGGCGGCGCTGCCTGATGTTGCGCTATGCGCAAAAATGCAAAAAACCGCGCAAAGGAGGGTTTTAAGAGAGGGAGATCAAGGAGTTTGGAATTGACCCAAAATGGCCAATAAAACTACAGTTTCAAGGCAGTAACCACTCCCACAGGGGCAGGCAGGCTGCTCAATGTTTATCACTGCCACTGATGAACACAGAGACTTCCCTTTAGCCCAAGCAAACAATGGCCTCCAAGAAACTTACAAACAGTTCAGAACAGCAAATCTGTAACTGTTTGTAAGTAAAGGCTTCTCCTTTGTCAGTGACACTGAACAGGACTAATGTATTGGACTTAGCTCAGGGTTTAGTGCAGGCTCTTGGCCATTCTTATATGGCTGGTTCTGTTAAAAAAAAGGGATTCTTCTTTTCAGGATGAGATTCAAGAGTTTGAACCTCAAAAGTAGTATGAAGGGGAATATAATGTAATGCTTCCACAGATTTCTGATTCAGATTCTGAGGAAAGTATGATTTTAGATAGTAAAAGTCTACCTTTTTGGCCACTTTGGATTAAAGCTTTTTTTATCTTCCTTTTTGGCTTTCCTTGTGAATTCACGCTATTTTGGAAGTGGATGCTTAAGTACCGAAGTGGTTCTTATTACTAAAACTGTTCTTGTCAGCATACGGAGAGGTTTGTGGCTTCCTGCTTTTTGGATTTTTAGTTTTTGTGTTGCTGAAACTGTTTCGTGGATGATTTTAGATAGTCCCTGTGAAGGTTTCTCTTTCTGAGACTATTTCTAGAATTAATCCCCTATTTCAGTTGAAAAATAGTGATGTTTCTCAGTCCGTCAGAAAATAGAATTTATTGTAGTAGAAAAAGAATCTATTGCAGCTGGAATTTCCTGAACCTATCCCAATTCCTTTTCTTCTTTCTCCTTTGGAGGATATTTTTGTCAAAGCCTGCAATTTCCCTGACAGTCAGCTTGGTGCACCCCCAGAAACAGAAAAGTTATATAAGGTTCCTCAGTCTTTAAGTTTTCATACACTAATCCCAGACCTGAGCTAGTAGCTATAGCTTTATTAAACCCATTTGCTGCTAAACATTTTGTTCATATGGTCATAGAAACTTACCAGCTAATGGCCCTAGAGCCTTTACAATCCTAGCCATATTTATCCTGAGTTTCCTCAATTGTCAGTGGTTAGGTGAGTGACGTTTGCAAAAATAAGGGTCTATGGTTGTTAACTGCAACTTCACTTCCTCTGTCCAGGAGGGACATGACCACCACCCCAGGAATGAATTTGCAGTCACCCATCCATTGAACTAGGTTGCATTTGAAGAGGGTCAGGAAGGGGCTGTGTTTCACATGAATTGGAAGCATGTTCCAGAGAAGTGACAGTCTCTGGGAGCTATGTATCTCTCTAGTATTACCTGCTCATGTCAGAGGGTAGGTTAAGATCCCTAGAGCGAGTAACCATCATGCAGTTTGATTTATGAATGTGTAGCATTTCCATCAGGCCCTTGTCACAGGCTACCCTGTAAGCCAGGCACAAGTCACTCCTTAGCAACCTGTAGGACATGAAATACAGTGACAGAGTTTTCAGTCTTTTTATGTAAGATTTGTTTTGTGTACCCTATAATTTCTTGGTGAGACACCTCTGTTGTCTCTCCAGTTGTTGCAGGTGTCTGGAGAATTACATGCAAAAGGGAGCGTTGTACTCAGTTATCAGTCTGATATGGGTCCAAGTAAAATGGAATTATAACATCCTTAGATGTGATTCCTTTACTTATAAGATGTACCACATAGAAGGATTTCCTTACTACTGTGGATACGTGGTGGTCAAAGTTCAGGTTGCTATCGATCTGAGTATGCAGATCATGCACCATTGGGTCTACACTTGGGGGGTGCTATCTGTAATGCAATTAGCAGGGAGGTCAGCTTTCTGAAAGGGAATAAAATGCATGTTTTGCATTTACCTTTAATCCATGGCTTTGGCACCAGTCATTTGTCTACGTTAACCCTTTCTGCAGTAAATTAATGTCTTTGAAGGACTCGGTGATTGCTCCCAGTTTGCAGTCATCAGTGAATTTGGTCAACCACAGGCCATCCAAGTTTGCCTGGACTTCTAAGAAATAAATTTCAGCAATAAGGGGCCCAGCACAGAACCCTGTGGTATGCAACTGGTGACTGGTCTTTTGTCGAAGTCACCCACTTTAACAGTATTTGTCCTTTCAGTGAGCCAGATGGCTACCCATCTGGTAATGTATAGGTTAATTCCCAATTGTGAGAGTTTCTGTATAATACTTGAGTGGGGGATAGTGTCAAATGCCTTTGCTAGGTCAATATAAGTTGTTTGCACTGTCTTTCCCTTGTCCAGGGCCTTGATGATTAATTCTCAATTGGGAGAGTTTCTGTATAATACCCGAGTGGGAAATTGTGTTAAATGCCTTGGCTAGGTCAAGATAGGTTGTATGCACTGTCTTTCCCTCATCCAGGGCCTTGGTGGCTTTCTTGAAGAAGTCACCCGTCTTTAACAAGCATGATCTACCCTTAACAAATCTGAACTGAGTTGGGTCCAGAGTTTGGAGATTACCTATGTCCTTGTTAATAAGGTCCATAATGATTCTTTACATGGCCTTGCAGATGAGGCTAGTCAAGCTTATAGACCTTTAATTCCCAGGGTCGGTTGATGGTCTCCCTTTGTGTGGAGGGATTACTGTTGCTGTCCTCCATTCTTCTGGAACATAGCCAGTTTGCAGGATCTGCTAGGTCTTGTTTTAAGTTGTTTAAAAGGCAACCTGGGATGTTGTCTGGTCTCATTGATGCTGTGTTTTTGGCCAACCTGGCCAGCTAGCAGGTTGGTAAGTATGGGTGGTGCCATCCACAACCAGTTCAGCACATAGCTGGGTATCCCTTTAGATTTTGGACATAGTTAAAGAATGCCATGTCTTAGGCTAAGGAGGCTGTTTTTGCTTCATAATTAGCTTTGAAGGACTTCACGAGCTCTCTAGTTTGCTTGTTTAAGCTACAGAGGGATTTCTTCCTCTACTAAGCCAGTTCCCTCTTGTTCTTGGAAGTTAGTTTCTTACTGTTGTTGTATAGCCTGTTTATACTAGGAGTCCACCAGGCTGGCTTTTTTTTTTTTTTGGCAAGACCTGGATTTAATCCTGTCAGATACATCTGATGCTATACAACTGCTTAAGAGGTTATACATGGTGGCCTTGGGCTACACCTCTGCATAGGTGTCCATGTTATCTGCATTTGAAGGGGCTTTGATATCCTTATACCATCAGTTATAGGTTTGTAGGTGTTTACTAGGCTAACAACCACAATGGCTTTTTTAAGCATCCCAAATCTCTGACAAGTTCTGATACCCTTGATAAGTGTAAACATGGTCCTGGGAGATGAACCATTAAAGTGTGTGTGTGTGTGTGTGTGTGTGTGTGTGAATGGAATCCAGATGAGGCTGCGTGTGTGTGTGTGTGTGTGTGTGTAATCATATGGATACTGGCACCAGACATGCCCCTTGCAATCGCTCCTTTCTTGCTCAGCCTGGTAACAGGTACATCTGTAATCTGTATGTTTTTAATTGAGTCACCTATAACTATCTTAGGTAGATACCTGCTTTATGCACTCAGTATCTGCAACTTTGGGACTCCTTGTGCTATATGAGGAGGAGCGTTTACTTTACTGAGTGTGCATTGTGCCTGTTTTGCCTTTTGTAGGTCTTTGAGGTTTATACAAGTTAATCTTTAGAACCTCAGCCTATGATGGATTCTGTGTAATGTCATGTGCCTGGAAAGGTGTGGTGTGTGGTGTACTGCTGATGATTTTAATGTCTGAGTATATTGTGTATAAGATTTTTGCCTCCGAGGATATTAAATGTATATACATCTCTCATACACTGTAGTGAGCTGTTTGATTACATAGTTTTTCATAGGTAGTTTCATAGGTTAGTACTAAGCTAACTGCCCTTGCGAGCCATTTTAAGCCTAGCCAATTATCCCTTGTGAGACTCAAACCCTGCACCTTGTGTTTGTAAGGCAAACACCTTCACCATTAGGCCACCCTCCCAATACAGCAGGAACATCAGACAGAAGAACACAATTCTTACATTGTCTGAAAGTACCCATCTCAATGAGGCTGGCTACAGACATTGTGCAGAAGTGGTGGTCCATGGTTTCAACAGGAATGACTCAGGTGGGCAACAGTGACTATAACTGCTTAATTTGTTTAGGATAATGTTGGGGTGGACTTAACACCAAGACATGGGGAATTGCCTAGTTAACTGGTCAAGGATGTACTGAACCTCAGTGTATTTATTTGCACTTGAAACTGGCTATTTGCATATCAGACATGGATTTCTAGGGTCATAAACATTTTACAGGTCTCTTACAGGGAAAGAAAGCTCTCACACAGATAACCCACTATGGAGAGAGCCCAATAGCAGCAGTGCAGACAGGTGCAGATCAGAACAGCTTTGCTTCTTTCCTTTTTAATGAAGCTCATTTCATGCTTGTCAAAGTCTTGAATAAAATATCCTGGGTGGGGGCAACTCTGTGCAGGTTATAGCATATGAGGTAGAGAGGGATCCAATCAGTTTAAGCCAATAGTGGAGCTCTGTCACCTTATGACCTGTACCCAATCATAGTTTTCTTAGTCCTGTGACTTTGAGCTACAGGTCAATGACCCAAGGTAGGTTAGAATGTCATAAACTTTAGCTTTTACAGTGACAGGGAAAACTAAATAGTGTGCAAGCAGTAGGGAACAGCAGGGACAGCTGCACTTAATGTATCAGTGGGGGCTGGGAGGGCTGTAACAATGTATCACACACAAGAGTAAGGGAAACAGTAGCAAATGGATTGACAGTAACAACTGTGACAAACAGAAGGGCACTTTAATGCAATTTTAGCAGGCAAATGTTAAGAGGGATATAAGACTAGCAGTAAAGCTGGAATGTAAACAGCTGTAGAAGCACAATTCCTGCAGCAAAAATTACATTCCTATCACTACTGCAATCAAGTGGGTTTTGTGCTATTAAATAGGTGAGTGGGCTGGAAATGGGACCACAGACTTAGGCAGGTAATAGTACTGATATTACACAGAGATGCAGCATGCTCATTTTACATTGTTATTTCCACTGAAAAGACAGAAAGCAAGCATATACCAATTAGTATACTAATGTTTTACAGTCAACAAATAAGATAATATCTAATATTAACAGAGAAGTATATCAACATCAGATATGGTTTTGACATTATTTGCAAAGTATTTACAGAATCTGCTATTCATCATTCACATCCAACCTACACATGTCACATTTTCTTCTGTTTTGATGTACACATATATTGGATCTAGTAAGCTGACCAGAGTGTTCAGGCAGTCAGATTACATATATGCATACATACAAATACTCAAATTACAGACAGCTTATTGAATGGAGCAATAAGACTGGAGATAAAATGTGCAGTAACACAAGACTGTTACGAGGATTATATAATCAAAAAACAAGTAATCTCCGTGGTATCCCCGAAATCTCAAAAGAACCCACTAAAGTGTAGTGGGTCTAAAAACAAAACAGTGTAAGAAACTTCTCTGTGTGGTAGATTTTCAGTCCATATATTTCTAGGTAATCACTGTGTATTAATCAGATCAGACAATAGTAGCAGAAGTAGCGAACGTAAACTCATCAAGTCAAAAAGTAATAGAAAATATATAATTCTACACCATTACTAAGTATTCGAAAGTAATCCAAGCAAGGCAGGCCGTCTGTTTCCAGTCGAAAATCCTTTATTAAGTACACAGGCAAGCGATCCAAGTAAAACAAAAATAGAGTAATAATTTCCTCACAAGCTTTCTAAATATATATATACTTTTTATCAGGCATGGGAGTGGTTTATTGTGCTGTAAAGCAAAGTGTTATTGGTACACATGTTAAATTCACATCCCTTCCCCCATCAGTGTGACATTCGAGCTGGTCCTGCCCTACCTAGTAGCTGTCATAATAATATATAGCCCTAATGTACTTTAATGGTACATCTTATTTAACCAAATTATTAAGTAGATTATTAAATCTGTGATTTTATCCAAGGCAATATACTACATGACTGAAAATATATCAACCTTAGTTCATTTTGCGATCAAAAATTATAACCCCCTTCCTGAAGTTTACCTCTTCCCATAGCTGTACTTCAACCACTTTCTTAGATATGCAGATTTCCAAGGACACCAACAATAACAGAATCACCACTGATCTATTCAGAAAACCAGCGAGGGTTAACTTATTACTCCACAGTAAAAGTCTACATCCTACAAAAACCAAGTATAATGTAGTGAAATCCCAAGGCTATAGATTAGCTCGAATCACCACAGAGATGGAACCATTTTTGAGAAACCTGAACAACTTAGAGAATGATTTTCTAGTGAGAGGCTATGAAAGTCAGATGTTAAAAAACATCCTGGAACCCATTATAGAACTGGAAAGGACTGAAGCACCTTCACTCAACCTCCCCAGTAGAAAAATGTTAAGTAATTCCACAGAAAAAAACAAATGCAAAAATAGCTGCATCCTGACATACACTTTGGATTATCACAGTATCAAAAATATTATTGAAGAAAACTGGGACATTGTCACAGGAAACCCTTTTCTGATTAACATCTTAGGTGAAGCCCCACCATTTGTTTATAGGAAGGCCAGGAATATTAGAAGTTTTGTTGAATTTAAACCTAGACCATGTGAGAAAAGCACTAAAAGATGTGAAACTAATTGTACATTTTGTATATTTATACAGCAAGGTGATAGTTTTTATTGCCCTTATTTAAAGAAGATCATTAAAACCAGTGCAGGGGGTGACTGTAACACTAAAAAAGTAATTTAGGGCACAGTGCAATGAATGTGATGCATTCTATGTAGGCAAGACTATAAACAAACTCAAGCGAAGGATTTCATGTCATCTGTCAGAAATCCGCTTTGGATGTAAAAATAATGCACTAGCCAAACACCTTTCTCTTCTTAAAAAACACAAAGGTTTTAAGTTCCAGATCCTGGATCGCATAGACATGGGTGATCTTGAAGGAGACATCCCGAATATTCTGGAGAAACATGAACTCATGTGGCAATTAAAGCTGAACTCTTAGAAAGCCTGGACTAAACTACTACTGTTCAATTAAAAGTGCGCTGGAACTTAGAAAATTGCCACATTGTTTACATGACTAATTGTATTTTATTTTATTTTTTTTTTCTACAAATTGGTTTTAAATACCATTTTAAATGATTTGAAATTTAAGTGTATATTTTGTTTCCATCATCATACATACATTTTGTCTTATTTTTATTTTTTTTTCTGGTTCTCTTTTTACCACTTTATTCAAAATGATGGTAATAACAATGCTAACTAATTATACAATTATATAGGTTTTTAGGGTTCTTGTACACAGACCTGAAGAAGTCATGAAGGACGAAAGCGATCTTTGTTAAAAATAGGTTATGAAAATAAAAACTGATTTTTACATGCAAAATGTATATGTATATATTTATATATAATTTTTTATTGCAAAATGAACTAAGGTTGATATATTTCCAGCCATGTAGTATATTGCCTTGGATAAATTAATAATTTGGTTAAATAAGATGTACCATTAAAGTACATTAGGGCTATATATTATTATGACAGCTACTAGGTAGGGCAGGACCAGCTCGAATGTCACACTGATGGGGGAAGGGATGTGAATTTAACATGTGTACCAATAACGCTTTGTTTTACAGCACAATAAACCACTCCCATTCCTGATAAAAAGTATATATATATTTAGAAAGCTTGTGAGGAAATTATTACTCTATTTTTGTTTTACTTGGATTGCTTGTCTGTGTACTTAATAAAGGATTTTCAACTGGAAACAGATGGCCTGCCTTGCTTGGATTACTTTTGAATACTTAGTAATGCTGTAGAATTATATATTTTCTATTATTACTTTTTGACCTGATGAGTTTACGTTCTCTACTTCTACTACTATTGTCTGATCTGATTAATATACAGTGATTACCTAGAAATATATGGACTGAAAATCTTCCCCACAGAAAAGTTTCTTACACTGTTTTGAGGATTCAATAAACCCTACATAGTAGCAATGAGTTTTAGATTCAGTAAGCACCATGTATAGACACGCACCACCACTCAAACAAGGTAAACACTGTTGCATGCTAATTATGGCATAAGCAGCTGAATTACCTGCTAACCAACCAATCCAACATGTTGGAGCTATTCAACAAGCTATAAAGCAACTGTATAGCCTGTGTGCTGGTTTTTCATGCAAATTCCAAAACCTTTTGGAATACAGCTATGGAAAGGAGTATACCACAGACAGAATGTTAGGGGCTTCTGCTGCTTTAATTCATTTATATGTGCTACAGGCTGAAGCCTATGTTGCTTCTGCTGCTTATAGGCCTAAGCCAAGAAGGAGAAGTTTCAGGCCCTGTTTAACTTTTCACATCCTACATGACATGGTAATTGTAGAGTGCTACAGGGTGGAGAGGGACACACTACGGGACGTCTGCTATCCTCAACTCAGAACCATGCCCATCCCAGTGGAGACAAAGGTATGTGTAGCACTTAGACTTTTAGCTACAGCTACCTTTCAGAGACCTCAAGGAACACACTGGGGGTGTCACAGGCATCAGCATTCAAGATCCTCCATCAATTCCTCAATGCTATGCTCCAGCATGCCAGTGACCACATATATTTCCCCTGTAGTCTTGAGGAGAGAGCCAGAAATATGCAGGAGTTCTAACTGTAGCACACTACCCCGAATTATTGCATGCCATAGATTGCACACATACAGAAATTAAGCCACCGCCGAGGAACATGGTAGGCTGTACATAAACAGAAAGGGCTAACACTCTGTGAACTGCCAAGTCATGTGTAATACCAAGGGAATCATCTTGAACATGTGTTCTGGCAACCCTGGCAGTTACCACAACTCACATATCTGGCACATCTCCCAACTGTACCAGATGTTTGCCGGGGAGATATCCCAGAGGGTCATTTACTGGGGGATGCAAGCTATGCACTTGAACTGTGGCTGATAACACCTATCAGAAATGCACACGCCCATGGAAGAATGCCATAATGAGGCACACGCTCAAACCACAAACATCATAGAATGTGTGTTTGGGCTGCTGAAGTCAAAGTTCCGGTGCCTAGGTACATCTGGGGGATCCCTACATTATAATCCACGGACATGTACAAAAATATTCACGGTATATGCCATGCTACACAACATCATCCTGAGAAAACAGCTTCAGCAGGATCAGCAAGGGGAAAAGGCACACATCTTACCACCAATGCCAAGGTCACCACAGCCACAGGCAGATGAGAAGTCAGAGGAGGAAACCACCAGCTGATGTGGGTGTAGGCAGATGTAGGCATACTCATTATACCTTTGCATTGGCTAACAGACAATGCATAACACACTCAGTCACCACTTAAGGGGCTGAAACCTTCCTTGTATGCACACACATATAGTAACATTGACGCCAGGCAACTCACAGAAGCTGTACCTCCCCATGTATTGGCTATGTACTGCTTGCATCAGACAGTCAGCCCTGAACTAAAAATGAGTCAACTGATGCATTTACAAAGTAAGTCTGGAACCTGGAGTGTATTGTGTAATAATTTGAATGAGTGGCATATGCTTGTATTTCACTAATTGGTACTGTAAGCAAGTAAAAAGTGGGGAGATTGTTATAGAAATGATCTTAACATGTGACAGCAGAAACATATGTGACTTATTAAGTATTAGGCCTCAGGCATCAAAGATTCACACAGTCATACCTCATAAAAGCACTGATGATCAATGAATGCTCTCCGTATAGCACCATAAATTTTTAATGGGAAATCCTTAAAGAGAGAAGTTAGAAAGTAATGCTACACATTGCTGTTTCTGACTTTACAACCCTCACAAGATCATTCACAATAAAGTTGTGAAATTTTGATGGTATCAACTGTCTAACTTTCCAAGGCCAGTATAAGTCAAAGGTAAAATTACTAGTTCAACACCACAAATGCAGATATATTAAGCACTAAGTCAGCTATGCACCCTGGGTATCAGGCACAAAGTTTATGTATCCCTGAATCCAAAAGGTAGAAAACAGGGATATGGCAGTTATCATCATTTGCACCAAGTGTTGTGTTGGGGGAGCAGGAAGCCTAGGCTGACACCAAAGGTTGGTGAGTGTGTGTGAGTAACAAAGAGAAGCTAGCAGACACCTGGATAAACCAACAAATGGCCAGTGAGACAAAATGAGGTTGAAGCTACATGGTTGAACCATGTAACTGTTGTGTGTGTGTTTGTAGGGGTCCCTCAGGTGAAATTGGTGAGTGAGTGTTTGTAAGAACACAGCCAAGCTCCATGCTGGCTCTTCATCTTGGTATGTCAGACAGGTGTGAGCTGTACATGGTAGAGGTGACAGGTCATTGTTGTCATCCCCGACTAGGAAAACTGGTTCTACCAGTAGTTGCACTGATACATCCACAGCCACAGTCAGATGCAGTGCTGCTACCTGAACATGACTGATGTTTGCTGGATGAGCTCCCATCACAGGGATGCCCAGGACCATGACTCCATGGTCTGCCACATCTGGGTGTGGACAGCACACTCACTGATGGGGCAGTGGAAGTGCTGCTACTACTGGAGCATGATCAGGCATGGCCATGTTGGCTATCAGCAGATGATGTGGCTGACTTACGCCCATGAGAATGCTGTTCCCCTCCCAGCAGTAGTTCCATCACAGATAACACTCATTCCATGACAGACACCCCTCATTCCATCACAGATGCCCATCATTCCATTGTGTCATTCATCCACTACATTGAATCAGCAACACAATGGAGGCAGTCATGCACGTTATCCTGTGCAACATCTACAACCCTGAGCATTTTTCTGAAGCACCAAAGGGAATGTGCCTCTGCCTCCATGATGACCCTAAATATACATTGAGTGGCATGAGAAGAGACTCCTGGATCAGGTGGAGGATGGACAGTAGGTCTCCTCCAAGCACCCCTAACAATTCTCCTGGGTGGCACCTCACCCACAGTTTGGCTAAGACTAGACACAACAGGCACTGAAGCCACAGTAACCACACTTCCCTGATCAATGGCCTCATCATCCACCTGTCCAATATCTGTGAGGTCACTGGAATGGGTAAGTGTAGGCCTACTGGCTGTCAGATGGAATTGCAGGGGATGGCTATATGTCAACTCCAGTGTCAGATTCACCCATTGTGCCCACTGACTGTGCCTCAGTTTGGCCAACATCATCATCAGAGTCTGCTGATACACTGACATCAGGTGGCAGAGGGCCCACACTTCCACTGTCATGATCACCCATGATAAAAACAACAAATACAGGAACAATTAATACCTAGGCTACTCTAATCCAGTATATACTAACTAACTAACAGTGATGCCACTATTACAGACAGTATAGCACTGCACACAACAGGCCTGACATCAACAACACATGCTAAAATATTTCTTTAAATTGCTCAGCAGTAGTGACATAAAATGTCTGGTCTACCATCTGTAGGTGAGATTCTCCTCTGTAATCCAGATGGTCCTGGAAGAAGTTAAGCAAAAAGTAAGGGCAACATGTCCATTAGCTATACTTTCAACAAGAATGTGGCTGACAACTCAACATAAGTTAATGAATGCAGCAATGTTCAATGCCCCCCAAAACAATTTATGTGACACAAAAGTAACATATTGATTTCAATTGTTTTATTATACAACAGTATTCAACTGTTGAGATACCAAAGCCTACCTGGAAGCTCCTCCTGGGATGTGCTGGCTGTCCCCAAAGCTGTTGCACTGACATCCTGGACATCCTGTACTGCACTTTCCTGGGAGCTGTCTGGATCCCTGACAATGGTCAGGAACACTTCATTTGATGTTAGTTGTGGCTCCATAGCAGGCCATTCCCCGGTAACAATTTGGCCACACACCACTGCAGCTGTTCTTCTCCTTGCAGATGTGATCATGTCAGTGGCTGTGTGATCGACCTGCTCATATTTCCTGCTGAGGCCACCCACAGCATTCACATTATCCACAATCTGGCACCAAAGTTGCATTCTGTGTGCCATATCTCCCCATCCTCTTTCAAGCAGGAAGGCACCCTGTTGCGTAAAGGCATCCACTATGTCCTGTTTCTCAGCATCAGTGAAAGGGGTGTGGTTTCTGAGGACTGACACACCTGGTGGCATACTCCTAGGTGTCCTAAAAGACAACAAAAAGATAATACACATAAGTATTGCATAACTACAAATTAGCTGTTCCCAAATAAAACAGAAAAAGTAGCCACTCGGTATTACCCCCTGGAGAAACATACAACAGTCTACAGATGTGAAATATGAACAACAGGCAGGATGCAAAAAAGGAGTGTAACAATAGCAACATAGCTTTTTTGTGCTATAACAGTAACTCAGCCTTGCCCCCCCCCCCCAAAAAAAGAACAGGCAATTGACACATTTTGCTAACAAACCATCTTTGAAATGCTAAAAGTGGTATCAAGGTAACTGTCCCTGAAACATTTACCATAGAGCATTTCATTTTCAAGACTTGACAATCATGTATACATGTAAAAATGGCTTGGCAGACATGCCTTTGGCATCAGTACACTTCTAAGGTATGCATACAGATAAAAGTGTAAAAGCCTTTGTTCAGAATTTTCTTAAATACATTCCAGCATATTCACTATGTAGCTGACAAACTGCAAGCATACCATCTGAAGTTCAGTAATCCACTGTGCAGTATATCCTGAAGAAATAGCATATGTTCAGTCCTCTCCACATAAATAAGTTTCCTCACCATCAGTTTTCCTAGCTACACAGATGCTTTTTTATATGCTGTAGATTCAGTGCAGGTAGCATGGTGAACATGCAAATGAGGTGTGAACTGATTAGAATTGCAGAATCCTAAACACTTGGATCTGTGTAGGAGTTGTAAACCTAGTACAGGCAATCCATCAGTGTTTGTTTTTAATGGTTTGCAACTGTGAATGACACTGGTTGGGACAACGAAAACACAACAGCACTGCAGGCTGCTTTACTTCCACTGGCTGTGTCAGGTTAGATCTACAAAGTGTTAGATGTAATGTTGGAAATGTAAGTAAGCAGCACACAATTAACAGGTTGTGTACCTTAACAACCAACCTGCCCTTTATGTGTTGGTAGCTGCATATTTTATTATTTCCAGTTAATATCCTCACACATTTTAAGGCCAATGATACAGAATGGCTTACACACTGTATGTCTCAGATTACTGGTCAGATAACTGAAGAATGACCAACAAATGCAGAGAGGTAAGACAGAGCTGTATATTTGCAAGCAATAATTGCAACAGGCTGTGTGATCACTAAATGCACTACATGCAAAAATAATAAATGTACTAATAACATTTGTATGGTTTGCTATTACTGTAGATGATGTTTATTGTTGGTCGTGTGCAGAATTATTTCAGTTCCTTGCTGCAAAGCTGTTTGTGTGTCAAAGAGAGATAAGGCACCCATCCCGTTTTCTGAAGGTTCATTGGAGTAAGAGCTCAAATCCAGATCTATGCAGACATATCTCATGTGAACCATCATTTTCTAGTGAGTATGCCATAGATTGAGTTTTCCTCATTTCAACTACTTGTTCCTTTTTCCCCTTTTCTGTCTTGTTTTTTTTTTTTATTTTTCTTTTTTTGGGGGGCGGTGTTTGCTCAATATGGTGCTTAGCACAGTCACAGGAATGGAGGAAATGAATGGCAGGTTTGGCTATGCTTATCTCATTTGTATGAAGTGTGGCAGTGCACAAACTGAACAACTGGATCACCCAGGAAGCAGATAGGAACCAAACCTACAAAAATAAAAAATGGATATATTCAATTAATTCTATTGGGCACCACACAAACCCACTAAATGGTGTTGCACTGTGGTTAACACAGAGACCTTAAGAATGACTAGTACATTAGGGAATGTCATGTAACTTGTCCTGTGGCAGCAGGTATAAGTGTATGGCTGGAGTACAGATGTTCTTGGGTTTTAATATAGGGTGTGCAACTATTCTTTTACTGTTGTGACATTGCAGTTTATAGCAATGAACTGAAACATGAGCAAGTGTTATTGTGGCAACAGGTGTAAGTGTAGGACTGCCATACACATGGTCCTGGGTACTAATACAGAATATTCCATTTTACTGTTGTTCCAGTTCCCATTATATTCACTCTCAGTTATAACACTTTAGATAATGGAGCTGATATTGATTATATGTATGAGGGATGACACACTATTATTGTGTTATTTATCTATCTATTATCATATTTATTATCAGATGTATGACTGAGGATATACTATGTAGAAGAAAGTTCACCCCGGGGATTATGCTAGTGGATCTACTTGATAGAGGCACTGGGAACTAACTTCAGGCGGCATGATGCCAGGGCAGTTCTGTGGGCTAGGCTTGTAAAGGCTCAAGGGCCATTAGCCTAGTACACACCTATGAACTTATGTACTATATTTCTATGAGTATAATTCTGCTATCTGGACTTAACATCACCTTCACAATTACATAAGACAGATACACAACTGGCTCTTTATCCAATAACCTTGTCAGGTTACACACATTCATGTGTAGCAGCTCGTACTGTCATCTGCATTTATGTATGATACCTGACTATGTCTGAGCAGCACATCTTCTGTGGCAAAGATGGAAAATCAATGATGTGGAAATAAATGTTTTGTCCCTTATGCCTAGGTTTGAATCCCACAGTGTAAAAATCAAGTTTCTCATTCCTCACTGCTTGGCACGTGCTCTTCATGCACCATCACCCATACACACAGTGGAATTTTGAGCACTCCAATAAATGAGATAACTGGAATTGGCTGGAAAGCATCAATCTCCATTGCTCTAGATCTGCTGGTAGAGAGATATGGCAGGCATTAGTGGTGAATGTGTCAGGTTTAGGGCGCAGAGATGCGGTGTCCAAGAGTCCAGAATATTCATTGGACTGCTAGTAAAGCAACACAGCCACAGGTTTCTGCAGTGGAGCTATTCTGGCTCTCAGTACAAGTCTGAGACTTGGGATAGTTTACTATGAACCAAATTCTAAACTGCAAACTTGGGATAGTTTAGCCAAGGCTGTATCCAGTGCCACTGGTATCCCATGCACTGGATAGCAATGTAGGGATCATTTCAATGACCTATAGTGGGGGAAGAGGGATACACTTGACCACTGGACTGAGGAATGAGACAGAACATCCTGCATCTGTGTAAGTATGAGAGTACTGGTAAGACTTAGAAAGATGAATATAGGCAAGATTGCTATGCACAATAGTCTTCTGTTCTGTTTTTCCTTACCTGCCAGTGATAGGAGTACAATGTATGAACCCACAGGGCTAGATTGGTGAGACTGAGTAAACCAAGTGGTATATATGCAGCAGAGGAGTAGAGTTATTGCAGCATTAAAAGCTAAAGATAGCTTTTTTTAGTATTGTATACAGTTGTATGAAATTGAGCATGCATGTACCAACTGTGAAAAAGTATGCACACATTAGTCTGTAGCACAAAGTAATTGTAAGAGTCCAATATTAGACTTTAGTCAGAGGTCATGGGTTCAAATTCCACACTTCACAACTATACAATACTGTTATTTCTTCAGTAATATTTACATTAAATTAAAACCTCTATACAAGGGCACAGATGCCTTCTGTAAACTATCTGTATAATTGGAACACACATATGTACAATATATGCACATTTCAATGATTACTTGCTGTATTCTGTTGTATATTGTGCATCTATTAGTAGGTTATAGACTTAAATGTAAAAATTAAAATAAAATCAAGTTGTATAACTGTATTAATGCATTGTAAATCATGTATGAAAGTACTAATCTTATCTCTTTTTCTTTCTCTCACCCAACTCCTCTTTTTTATTTTATTTAATTTATTTTTATTTTATTTAAAACATTTTTTTTATTTTATATTTTTATTTGTAGTTATTTTATTTTTTTATGTAATTTTTATTTTATTTATTTTTCTTTTTTTTTCTTTTTTTATGTGTTGTCAAAATGTGTTCATGTCATCTATGTGTACCACATTACTAAATACTCCACAGCACAATGAAGTAGGCCAGCCCCCATTGGATCATCCTAACCCTACTCCACTGGCAACAGCAATGATTCCCAGCACACCTGGGAGCCAGCCTGGTGGCACTGCCTCTGCTGCCCCTACACTACCTGCACCCTCAGGTAGTTCTGTCCTGGAGGCTGATCTAGAGGTACCCTTTAAGAGCAGTGGCAGAGGTGGTGATTTCATCACCTGCAGAGAGTTGCTAGGGATGGTGTATAGGGTGATGTGCCACACTGTTGGTGCATGCCTATGCCAGATGGAGAGCCTGCTCACCCTCATTCTGAGTAGTACTAGGAGGTGGAGACATCAAACACTCCAGCCACCAGCAGAGTGAGATGACACTGATGACAGTCCATTGAATGAGGACTCGATTCTCACTGTCTCTCAGCTTGATGAACGTGGGCTCGGGATGTCACCCTCACCCCACTCATGGGGTCAGCCAACCTTTTGTGTCCATCACTGCCCCTGTCTCTTGCCTTGTTTGTCTTCTGTGTCTGCAATTGCTTCCTCACCTACCCAATTTACCTGACCTCAGACATACCTACCTTTCTCCCCCAACATTCCTCTCTATCTGAAATAAAAATTAAATAGGCAATTGTCCCACAAAAAAAAACATCCCATACATAGCTCTCCATTTCACACACATGCCTTCTTGAGACACTTGATTCAATCCAATTGGCTGTACATGATTGCATTGTGGTCACCCCTGTCTCTGGAGATGACAGTCCAAATTCAGTTAATATTTTGCACATATGTTCAGTTTACACTGGTTAAGAAAAGGATAGCTATTGTTCTTTCATACCTTCCTCCTGCACATTCCTAGCTTGCTTTCCCTTTGTTCTTCCCCATACTTGCTTCCCATTTCACCACTTTCCTAGCTTAGCTACCCCATTTCACTACTTTAATTTGGTCAAAAATAGAATCACACACAACACACTTAAGTTAGTGGAAAAGCAATGGAACCCTTCACTTTTTGGGATCCATGTTTGTCCAGAGGTACACATTGTACACCAACTCACAGCAATGATGATTAGCAATGGAGAAGTTAAAGAAATAGAAACCAAGGTTATAGATTACTTGTAATGTAAAGGATTTAGAGTAGGAAGTCTAACAACACAGCATGATGGAGCAATGGATCCCCAAATTAAGGCAAAACCAGTGGAGTGGGAAACATGTGATCAGTTGCCAGATGAAGATACTTTAGGGCCTTCCATAGGAAACCAGTCAAAAAATTAATTTGGAGTTGCACAGCAAGGGAAGGAACAGGAAACTGTGGCAACTCTGATGCAGACAATGTTTTGGGGAGATTGACCAGTGAGTCCCCATATGAAAGAGCAATGAATGACATAGGATGAAACCAAAGAGAATGCGGTACAGGAAGATGCTGTGACTCTATCTATAGAATGCACACATGAAATGGGGAACAAAAATATGCCCTCAGAAGAAAATGATCTAAGAGAAGAGTTGCTTGATTTAATATAGATGGACAGAGATATTAAGATCAGTGAAAGAAATAGACTACATAAAGTCAATAAAACTGAAAAAGTTAGAAATTTGATGAAACAAATTAACACAGTAATTAAGATTGTCCATAGAGATTCATGTACTATAAGAGAAGTAAATAGGATATATTAGTGTGCCTCTAAATTAATAACAGATAAAATCTTAACACAAAAACACATGGTAGTAAGGAAAGGAAGGGGAAAAATGTAATGCCATCATGGATGTTTCCAATAGAGAAAAATATAAAGCAGGTAAGACAAGAAGTGTCACTGTTAGAAGAGTATAGAAGAGGAAACAGATCAAGAAAAATATATAGAAAAACAGACGTGATAGAAACACAGACGTGATAATAGCAATGCACAGTATCAACAGATCAGGAGTTATCATGCACTATCACAAATAATAAGGGAAAAATATCAGCTCAAACAGAAAAAAATTTAGAAGATACACAGATAAGTATAAAGGAAAAAAACAAAACAAGCAATTTATTGATGACCCAAAAATTTTTATAGAGAATTGGGAAACAAGGCAAAAGGAATTGAATCACCACAAAAAAGAAAGAAAAAAATACATACATTTTGGAGAAATATCTATGTAGACCCTGTGGAACATAGCAAAGATGTTAAATGGACAGAAGAAGTAAAAGAAACAATAAGAAGTTCAAATGTACAGGATATGCAATGGGATGAAGTAACAGCCAGAGAGATTGAAACAAAGTTAAGAAAAGCTCCTAATTGGAAAGCCCCAGACCCAGATGCAGTACCTAACTTCTGGTTAAAAGTATTAACATCTTTACATGAAGATTTAGCATTGAGTAATAAGAACTATTTCTATGTGCACCCCGAACAGACACCACCCTGGCCAACAACAGGAAAAACAATACTTCTACTTAAGAGTGAAACTGCAAGCCATCCTAAAAACTATAGACCAATAACTTGCCTTCCAAAGATGTATAAACTATACACCAGAACTGATGCCAACAGAGTTTAGCAAAATCAATCAGCAATAGAACAAAAAGGTAATAAAAGCAAGTCATATGGAACAAAGGATCATTTGATGTTTAAGTCATACTGGAGAACTGCAAAAAGGGGAAGAATCTAAGTATGGCATGGATAGACTACAAAAAAGCATTTGATAGTATCCCACATTAATGAATAAAAGAGTGCTTACAAATGTATGATACACTCTACATTGATTGATGAAATTAAATTACAGCAACCAAGAAATAGTGGCACACCACTTTACAGTTTAAGGATAAATTATTATTCCAGGGATAAAACTTCAAAGGGGGATATTCCAGGTGACTCGTTGTCAACACTGATCTTTTGTCTTGCCCTTAACCCATTAAGTTGTCTACTTAACAGATTAGGTCATGGCTATAATTTGTCTCCCAGAAAACAACAAAGTGTAAAGACTTCTCATCTTCTTTTTGTAGATGATTTAAAACTGTATAGTTCATAAGATGAGGAACTGAAAGCACAACTGGAAGTGGTCAAAACTTTTTTAGATAATATAAGAATGTCATTTGGTCTTGATAAATGTGCAAAAGAAACTTTTAAAGCAGGAAACCTGCAGCACCAAGAAAAGATCAGTTTGAGACAGGAATGTGATATAAAAAACCTGAGCAAGAGGGGGTATATAACTATTTGGGAATTGATGAAGGATCATCAATAAACTATGAACAAATGTGAATAAAACTCAGTAAGGAATATTTTAAAAGACTTAAATTAATACTAAAAATAGCACTGACATCTAGAAACAAAGTCCAAGCTGTAAACCAGTTTGCTCTTCCTATCCTAACTTACAGTTTTGGAATGATTGACTGGTCCCAAAAGTTGTTGGATAGTTTAGACAGGAAAACAAGAAGGCTGCTTCCTGATCATCAAATGATTTATACAAATCAGTGCATACCAAGACTATATATCCCCCATTCTGAAGGAGGTAGGGGGTATGGGCCTCCTTAAAATTGAATACATGTATAGATCTGTAATAGTGGGACTGCATACATATCTGCTGACCTCACAGGACCCACACATAGTGAATGTTTTGAAGCATGAGGAGAATAAGTGTAAGATGACTTCCTTACTTAGTTTAGCAGAAGCATATCAGGATCAGGTGAGAATGGAAATTAAACCAGAAGTAGATAAAAATCAGGCAGCAACTGAATGTGCCAAAAATCAAAAAGAATATAAGGTGAAAGATCAGATGAGAAGGCAAGAAATATGGAAAATGCATAAATATAACTTCAGGTATAGAAAACTCTTGGAACAACCTCATGCTGATCAGGATCTGATGCAGGAATGATTAAGGAGAGGTGAATTTAAACCGAAAGACAAAACGTTAATATTGGCAGCTCAGGATAGTGGACTATGTACACATTGGTTTACAAAGTTCATTGAACATGTGGGAGCAACAGACAAATGTAGATTTTGTAAAATAGAATTGGAAATAACTGCACATCTTATTGATGGTTGTGATATACTGATGGTCGAAAGACTGTATACTGAAAGGCATAATAATGTAGCAAGACTGTTGCACTGGGGGATGTCCAAACATTATAATATTGAAGCAGCTAAAAGGCACTGGAAACACCCACAAAGCGTTATAGAAAATTATGAAGCTTATATCACATAGAATCATCCATTACCAAGAGTTCAAAAAGTAGATGCAAGAAAACCAGATATTATAGTCCATGAAAGAAAGACAAAAGTAGCAGTGATTATTGACATCGCTACACCCAGTGACTACAGTGTCTTATGTACAGACAGACACAAAGTCACAAAGTACCAGGATTTTCAGGCAGAAATAAGTGCAGCGTGGAAGAAAGACACCTGGACAGTTCCAGTAGTAGTAGTAGGAGCAACAGATCTTAGAAAAAAGAATTTACAGTCATACTTAGATATGTTACTGCAGAAATAAGAATGTACAATCATACTTAGACTGACAGAAGAAGTTGTGGAGAAAAGAATTAATGGTGTGTACATACCCATTCTGAGTATACAACACCCTATTGGGTTGAATGACTAGTCTATGAATGATAGTCAGGTTGATATGGAAAATCAGGTCCAGGACACAATCATTGGGTCAGGTACAAACCAAACTGATTTCATAATGAGCTATATTACAACTTTTAACCTTGATTATCGTCACATAAAAAAACATACCGATACAAAATTGGAATATTCTGTTAGAGGACAAACTAATAGTGGACAAATTGGGTACAGAACCAAGGTTCATTACTAGGAAGGGTAGAACACTCAAGAATATATTTGAAGGTGAGTGCAGGATCCAATCATATGCAATAGGAATGAAACATTGTGGTAGTTGCCCCTATTGCAAGTACATTCTTGTAGATGCATCACTGCACATAAATAACACACATTTGAGTAACAGAAGAAAAGTTAATTGCAACTCCAAAATGAACGTATATGTGGCTAAATGTCAAAATTGTGATTAATTCTACATCAGCAAAATCGAGAGTAGAATGAGAGACCACATATACGAACATATATATTGCATTAATAAACACAAACTGGACAATGCTTTAGCAAAACATATAGAACAATATCCAAAACATGTATTTAAATTCTGGATACTTGATCAAGTGGACAGTAATTCAAGAGGGGGTCCATTCACCTTATTATTAGAAAAGTTGGAATTGCTCTGGCAAATTTGTCTCAATGCTTATAACTTTCCAGGATTGAACGACATGTGTTCTATCACATATTGTTTAAAACTAAAAAGTTTAATAAGATGAAATGCTGTAGTAACAAAATTATAGAAATTATGTTTACTTATTAATTTTTCACTTGAAAATGTTTATAATGTAAGGTTAGATAAATGAGGAGACTCTACATTTTTACACAATTTTTGTATATGATTTTCACTATATTGCTGCTGTGATAACTGTATTCACTTGCTTGTTAAATAAGGCAGTTTTAAAGAACAGGAAAATGCATATTATGTTCACATTGCTATTTTAACTACTGTTCCTTTAAATTGTAAGATGGAGAGACAGCTGCTTTTAATCATGGTTAAACATGACTATTTAAACTTGATTTTTGTAAATGTTAGTATCTGATGAAGTTCAGAGAAATATTTGGATGAAAAGCGCTTCATTAAACTTTAAGAATTCAGTCTGCAGTGAAGTTACCATTTGTTTTTGTTTTAAAAGTCAGACTTGTGCTGCAGCGCTTGCTTAATGTACTGTGTTCTGTAGTCTGTGTACTTAGGTACAAGTTCTGTTCAACTGTGTGTGTGTGTGTGTGTGTGTGTGTGTGTGTGTGTGTGTGTGTGTGTGTGTGTGTGTGTGTTTGTTTGACCTTGGCCTCAGAGGCCAAATTTACCTCAAGTTTGGCTTTCATGACTTTATTTGTCCTCTGGTTTGTTTAGTTTGATGAGAGTGCTTTTACCCTACTGGATGCTGCGCCTCCTAACTTTTGTTATGATTTCCTTCCTTCTGTTATGCTGCCTATTGATTACCATGTATTTAAACTTATTGTAAACACTTACCATCCAACCCTATACCATATTCAAGGGTGACTTTAATTACCCCATTATTAACTGGGAATCCTATATAACACCAAATGTACAGGCACAGAGATTCCTGGATTTTGTAAACACAAACTCCCTGGACCAGATTGTCAGTACACCAACCAGGGTTGCAATCATACTGGATCTGGTCCTCACTAATATGGAAGAGTGCTGCACATCTGTCAAAACACCAACCAGGGTTGTAACCATACTGGATCTGGTCCTCACTAATATGGGAGAGTGTTGCACAACCCCTTCTGTAATGTCTTCCCTGGTAAGGGAAGACCACAAAATGGTCTCCTTTGAAGTAAAAATAAAATCTGGACCCCCAGCTAAGCCTGGAATATTTAGGAAGTTCTCTACGGCTAACTTTCTGCTATTAATTGATAATCTGGAAAAATGTTAAGCCCCCATAAACCCAGAGAACACTGCTGTCTATGCAGAACAGTTCACAGAAACCCTGTACAAGCATGCCAATAGCTGCATAGAGGTAGCTGTACCCACCAGGAAGAAGTAAAGAAGTAACTAAAAAAAACAAGCCACACTGATGGAATCATAAAATTAGTAGCCTGTATAACAGAAGGAAGAAAATCATGACAAAAATTAGGAGGCGCAGCACCCAGCAAAATAAAGGCACTCTCATCAAACTAAGCAAACAATGCAAAGGACAAGTAAAGTCTACCAAAACCAAACTTGAGGTAAATTTGGCCTCCCAGGCCAAGGACAAGCACAAAGCATTATTTAGCTATGCCCACAGCCCCAAAGGCAATACACAGTTGTATGCAGAGCTCATTGTAAATGGAGCTAGCTAAATGAGCCAGAAGATATATCAAACCTACTGCAAATTCAGCTGTAACTTTACCCCTCTCTCCTCCTCAACCACCCCTCAGGAAATACCATCAAATATAATTCCCCCTGCTTTCACTAGGAAACAGGTCCTTACTGCTCTCTCTAAGGCCAAGAACACTGCATCAATGGGTCCAGGCAATACACCAGGATGCCTTCTAGATAGCATGAAACATGGCCTATCAGGCCCTCTGGAATTTCTATTTAACTGTAGCCCCCAAAGAGGCTGTGTGCCTCATGAATAGAGAAAAGTAAAAGCCATCTCTCTGCATAAAGGTGGGTTATCTAGAGACCCTGGAAACTACAGACCCATAAGTCTCACTAGACTTATATGTAAAGCCATGGAAAGAATGATCATGGAAATGATAAATAGTGATACAGTAAACCTCCAGACACTGGACCCAACCCGGTTTGGTTTCGTCAAGGGCATGTCATGCCTACTCAGTCTGGTGGATGTCTTTGAGAAGGTCACCAAAGCAACAGATGAGGGCAGAATGGTTCACACTGCCTACCTTGTCCTGGCCAAGGCATTTGACATAATACCCCACTCAGACATTGTTGACAAACTCAGTAGGTTAGGTACAAACCAGTATGTCACCTAGTGGATAGCCAACTGGCTCACAGACAGGACCCTGGAAAGTAGAATTGGGGAGTTGACCTCTACAACGAGGCCAGTCATAAGTGGAGTCCTTCAGGGATCGGTCCTTGGACTGCTCCTTTTTGACATTTACTTCTCTGAAGTCAAGGCCATTATCAAAGGTTTCTGGCTGACTAAATTTGCAGAGGATTAGGAGCTGTCATTGAATCCCACATCAACACAAATGTTCTCCAGGAAGGGCTGACACAGACAAACAACTGGTGTCAGAGCCATGGACTAAATCTAAATTCCAAGAAATGCATAATAGTATCCTTCAGGAAGTCATCCACCCCTGGTAATTGTCATATTGACAACACACCCCTTAGTTTTGACCCAGTAGGGGCACACAAATACAGTAATCTAGCCTTTGACCATCACATGTCTACAGTAGTGAGGGAATCATTCTATGTTGTGAGATTTATAAGCAAAGGTATGACATCTAAGTCCAAGGAAGTGATTGTTCCACTGTATTCACCATTCATCAGACCTATCATTGAGTACAGTGCCCCCTTTGATATGTACCTAACCAGGCATATCCAACAATTGGAACAGCTACATATTTTCCTCACTAAAAGAATACAAGTAAGTAAAATGTCCTCTGCAGACTACCTAAAGGCCCTATCCCTGTATTCTGTCTGCCATAGGCTTTTGAGGGATGATCTATGCCAGGCATACAGGGCATTGTCAGACCCCACTCTTATGGACCTCCTGCATATCCACGAAAAAGCAGCACCAGAGTTACCCATTCTAAAAACCTTAAACCTTGCCTGTGATATAAATAAGATCTGCTGGAGAGACAGGTATGTATCCAAGAGACTGCCCCATCTCTGTAACACTATCCATGTGAAGCAGAGTTCCTCCCTAATCCAAATCAAGTGTACCTTAGACAACTATATGGGGAACAAGACATTCATCCTTGGTTTGGCACCTGTGTCTCTAATGGACACAGGCAACCTGTACATGGTTCATCTCCTGGGCCCCTGCTTGGAATTGTTTTACCAACTAAGCCCCTACTTACATTCATCAGGAGTATCAGAACTTATCAGAGATATGGGATGCATGGCTAGGCTTAAAAAGGCCCTTGGAATTGTTAGCCTAGTAAACACATATGAACCTATGAACATTACAGAGAGCGTTTTACACCACCATGTGAGACACTGATATATTCTCCTCAACAGACACTGCTGATGTCATCAGCTATAAAGTGTTGCCTAATACACTCCAAGTTAGACTTGTGCTGTGGCATTTGCATAAAGTACTGATTCTGTAGTCCATGTACATAGATAGGTGTGTGTATGCGTGCGTGCTGGGAAGGAAACTGAGAGTATAACGTGCCAATAAATTAAAAATGTGCAGTGACTACAATGTAAACCAAAGCAGAGAACAGAGGTAACAAGCTACAAAACAAGGATGTTGTGTTATATATCACTTCCTGTATATGCTGAAAGCACAGAGGAAGATGAATGGGCTGTATTGAACTTGTTTTTTTCCTTTTTTAAAATGTTGGTGCAGAGTAAATACACAGATTGCATTCTAAGCTACAAATATGGTTTAGTATTCAGGCTATATGTTTAGCACTTTAGATGTTATTGATTCACAAACATAAGGATGAGCATACTTGCCTCAGGAATCAATGGAACTCTCTAAGAATGATGCGTTTGCTCTTTCTAACTACAGAAAACATCAGGTTTTCTACTGAGTATGCTTGTGCAGAAATTAATAATTTAAAGATCTATATGTTCAAACAGTAATTGAATTTTGCATGAGCACGTTTGTGATTTATAGATACAGTCATCCAAAAATCTAGCTGGATGTGGAGGTCTATACAGAATTTCACCCATTTCCATGTCTTGAATACAGGGTGCCTAGAGCAGGAGCATACAGTGTTGCTACTGTTATGCAAGAAGCCTATAATTTCTGGATAGAATATACTAAGAAAGATTGACAGATAGATTAGAGAAAAAAAAATGCCTGCACAAGAAAAATGTTAAAAACTTAAAATACAAAATTGTGTTCATTAATATAACAGACTTATGAAAAACATTACATACACAAAGAAACTTAGGCCCACCTGGAAAAAGAAGCGACAGAGGAAGTGCTAAAATATAAAGAACAAAACCGAGACACTTTTGAAAGGTATAAAAAGAAACGTGGGCATGGGAAAGAAAAACAGATCTGATATGGTGTGATATTTGCTTAAAGGAGAAAGCAAAACTAATCAATACAAAAAAGCAGTTCCAAAAATATTGGAAAAGAAAATTCAGGCAAAGGCACACAGATATGAAAAATTTCACAATACAAAAAAAAAATAATAAAACAAAGGTTGAATGTAGAAAAGAGGATTAGTAATGAGGAAGTTAATGAAATGGAAACTGGAGTTATGGAGTACCTGCAATGTGAAGGATTTAGTGTAGAAAATCCAACATGGATAATGTCACAGCATGATGGAACAATGAGTCCTCAAATTAAGGAGAAACAGGTGAAACGTGAGGCATCTGAAGACTTGCCACATGATGATGCCTTGGAGCCTTCAGCAGGAAACTGATACAAAAGTTGATTTAACGTTGCAATGCAGGTGAAGGAGCAGAAACAGTGGCAACTCATATTTAGGCAATGTTGTGGAGAGATAGTCCAATGAGATCCAGCATGAAGGAGCAGCAGATGATGCAGAATGCAGCTGAAGAAGATATGTCACAGAAAGATGTACTGGAACTTTCTGTAGAATGTCTGCAGGAAATAGACAGCAAAGAATGTGCCCTCAGTTTGAAGGAAATGATCTAAGGGAAAAGCTGCTTGATTTAATAGAGATAGAGAGACACTTCCAAGATTGATGAAAGAAACAGATTACAGAAAGTAAATAATACCCAAAATGGTATAAGTCTGATAAAACAGATAAACACAGTAACCATAACTATTAAGAGAAATTCATGTAATCTAACAGAAGTAAATATGATGTATTATTGTGTTACTAAATTAATAACAGATTAACCCCCGAGATTCAACAAGGTAATTTCTCTGTGCCAGAATAGTGTAGCAGCTTCTGCACGGAATATGTCCGCCGAGCGATTCACTAAACAAGGCGGGGATGTGCACAAGCTTGGTAGCACTATTCTGGCATGGACACCACTGAATAATGCTAATTACCTCATTTGCTGGTGAAAACCATGCAAATGAGATTAATTAGTGATTCAGTAAGCAGGCATGCATCTGTGCCAGAACAATGTACATTGCAGAAATGTATTTGGTTACTGATCATGTACATTTCTGCAAAAATGAATATGGGGGGGCATGACAGTTCAAAGTAAAGCATGTATTATAATAATTAGGCATGCCAATGGCCAAAAAATGGCCATTGGCATGGAAAAGATTTGCAAAAGTATAAAAATCAAAGTTTTTTTTGGCCGATTTCAGCTGTTTAAGCTTAGCGCAGTGGAGTGCAAATGAGATCATGCCGGAAATAAAAAAAAATGTGAAAAGACAATTTTAAGTGAAATCTGCATTTTGCCATTATAGTGTAGCATGCAGAATCAAAACAATAACAGGTAACACTGGTTGCTAAGGGGAAAGCCTCTGGTGTAGTGATGTAACAAGGGACTAAGGCAGTCGGGTATGCAAATGAGCAACATTTACTGAAAAGGGGGTCTGTAATACTTGGTGTAAGCATATTGGAGCTCCACGGCTTCCATTTCAGCTTAGCTAACCAAGGAGTGTGTGTCTGAGGCTGTATTTACATATTCCATGAAATGGGGAGCCTGTTCGTGTCCAGGAGATGGCCATTTCTGCTTAAAAGTGTTTACTTTAGCTAAACGTGTTTGCGCGGCGTGCACTGGCTCTTAAAAAAATAGAAATAGCAGAACTGTTTACATTTGGGCAGCAGGTTTGTGCTTCACGCCACAGGGCTTTTAAAAAGGGGCAGAAATGGAAAATAGCAAAATAAACGCAATCAAGTACAAATAATATAGCTGGCAGGTGGAATGTATCATAGTCAGCCATTCATACAGGTAGCATCTGCAGCACAACAGTATAAACTATGCAAACACCTTTAGGTCTGTTTTTTCCCACAAACTCTGCGTCATTGGTGTACACACTCGGGGGAATTTTAACTGACAAAATGTTAGGAGCTGCTGTCACTTTGATACATCAGTATGTGCTAGAGGCCGAGGGTGGTGAGGAGGATAATGCTGACAACTGCCCCAGACTGAGGAGGAGGAGAAGAAGACTGTTCAGACCCAGGGTAATCTACCAGGGGCTACATGATCTGGAGACAGTAGAGTCCTACAGGGTGGGAAGGGACATAATTCAGCAACTCATTGAGCTGTGCTGGCCTCACCTCCGACCCAGAGCCAACAGAGGGGAACCCATCCCAGTGGATACCAAGGTATGTGTAGCCTTAAGAATACTATCTATAGGTACTTTCCAAAGACCTACTGAGGACATCATGAGGTCTCACAGGCATCTGCATCCAGGGTACTCCATGAGTTCCTGGATGCCATGCTACTACATACTAGTGAGCACATTTACTTCCCCAACACCCATGAGGAGAGGACCAGCAATATGCGCCTCTTCCACCATGTAGCAGACTACCCAGAGGTACTGGGTGCCATAAATGCACGTACATTCATATCAAAGCACCATCCAGTGAACAGGGTAGGGTCTATGTAAACCGCAAGGGTTTTCACTCTATCAACTGCCAGGTCATGTGCATTGCCAGGACATTATCATTAATGTGTGTGCTGACAGCCGTGGAAGCTATCATGACTTTCACATCTGGCATTCCTCACAGCTGTACCAGAGATTTGCCAAAGTGGAAATCCCATATGGCCATCTGGTGGGGGATGCTGGCTATGCACTGGAGCCATGGATGATGACACGTATCGGAAATGCACACACACCCACTCAAGAATGCCATAATGAGCCATACGCACAAACCAGGATCATTATAGAGCATGTGTTTCGGATGCTCAAGTCACTGTTCTGCTGCTTTGACATAGCTGGGGGAGCCCTGCAGTACTCTCCAGCCACATGTGCACACATGTTCATATTGTGTAGCATGGCACATACTATGAACATGTGTGCACATGTTCATAGTATGTGCACACATGTTCATAGTATGTGCCATGCTACACAATATGACACAATATGATCCTGCAAAAACAGCTGCAGCAGAAACAGCATGGGGAAGGGACACACAACCCACCATCATTGCCAATGTCCCCCCAGGCACAGAGGGACTCAGAGAAGGAACCCCCTGAGCCAGCTCCTGTAGACAAATGGAGGGGTGCCCAGTAAGCCCTGGCCTTGGCAAAGAGGCAACGCATAGCACACATACTGACACTGCAGGGACCCAGGGACTGATACCTCTCTCTGACTTGCATACACAGTAAAATGGATGCCACACACATCACACTACCTGTACCTTACCATGTATAGATAGTGTACTGCATGCATCCGACATAGGCAGCCCTCAAGCACCATCTTCACAACTGCTGCAGGCACAAAGTAAGTCAGTCTTCTTAACAATAAATGAATGGAGTAGTATGTTCTGGTAGCATATCTATGGTATCGCTGCATGCATGCAAGGGAATGGGGTGGCCCACTGGGATAGCAGCAGACAACTGACAGCTATATGGGACACCAGGAAATGTTTGCTCAATACTGGCTTTCCCACACTATGCAGTAGTACCTAAGGTGACCTACTGCAGTATATGTGGGGGGCCAACTAACTTGCGGGGAGGTCATAGGTCACAGGCATGTACATCAGTGTGGGTGTCCCATATTCACCCCTCAGCCTCACCCAGCAAGTCAGCCATAGAAGACCATAACAAATTGTCTGGCAAAGACCCACAAATGGCAACAATGATGAAATACCCCACTACAGACTTACACAGTGATAGCACAGCAGGTCTTGCAGTTGCACTAAGGCTCTGAAGGGTAAGAAGTCTGAAACTCAAATGTATGCCATTACAATCTGACCTGTGTTCTTTAGTGATATACCTCTAGTCTCCAAGACAGGACACAATACTATGCTAATTGGAACCAAAATGTAAAGCAAATATCAGCACAGTCTGTGCAAATGTGTACAGCTGACAGGTGTGCCCCCCATATTTCCATAGAAATGCAGTAACATGTATGTTTCCAGGGAAATATCAGCAGAGCACACATTGCCAGGGATGTACCAATCAAGATGATAACTTGTTGCATGTCCACAATATGCAGGGGTCAATAAGCTATGTATATGTTTGGTTAATACTGTCAGGATATGGCCAGCACTTATTCCAGGCTGTTGTGTCCTAGTGGTCAAGGTACAGTACTGTGGTTGACAGGGCCATGTTCCAAGAACTGCAGTGCCAACTATTCTGCATGTCAGCTACACCTACAGTATGAGTTGTACACACTATCCAGATGTCAATATCTGTTAATGCAGGAAAGCTGGACAGGTCATGGACAGGGGGCCACACATATGGATAGTACATAGCTTGGAGCAACCTACACATTGCCTACCATACCTCTCAACTGTACAAACCTATAGCAGAATGTAAAGAGGTTTGCATCATATTTTTGGTCTGTATATCATGAAATAGTGGTTGTCTGGCAATTCACTGGCAAATCACGTAAGACTAAGTTTAGAAAATAATGACAGATTGTAGTGTCAGACCTCATAGCCTATAGAAACACGCATGCTAATGCAAAACCTGTTATTGAATCACTTTTCTAGGTTTTTAAGGCCAGTACTTAAAAATGGTCCCTATATTTAGGCCTGTGTCTCCGAATTACTTATGGCTTTGTCCAGATGTCTGGCTCTCACATGTTGAGAGGTATGGTGCCTAGTAGGACAGCAAGTACCTGAAGGTCAATGTACTGCCAGTGTATAAAAGGCTGCCACCCTTCTGTGTCAGCACGGGCAACATTTCACTGGTCAACAGCCATACCCCTGGAATGACACAGGTTGTCACAGAAGGAGCACAAGTATGCCTTGGATATCTTTTCTGCTTGTCCTAACATTGCATTTGCCTGCCAACTATTTGCAAAACAAGAAACGGTCATGTCAAAACAGCAATGGTAGACAGTGGGGAAGCAGATGCCATACCCATAAGAGCAAACAAGCAATTACCAAACCAGTCTCCCAACTGTCTGTGTCTGGCAGAACATGATTAACACCCTGTCCCCATGTGTGGACCTTTGTCTGACTGTCATAGTTGGGTTTGTCCAGATGTCAGTCTATGATGGTATGACAGCTAGGTCCACATGTAGCCTCATAATAACATAACAACACAAACTGTCTAAGGACCACAGCAAATGGAGTGCTGCAATGATGGACAACTTGCTAAATAGGTACACTCAGAGGTGTGAAGTCCACAACCTTGGGTGTAATGTAATGGCATGTACCCTGCTCACATCAGAATTACAAATACATAACAGCATCCCCTGTGGCCATAGCCTGTGACTGGACTACAGAAGGATAAAGAGATACACATAAGGGGAACACTGGCCAGACAAATGGAGAATGTGCACACCAGAACAAATTGTGCAGTAACATAGGTGCCAGGCAGTGTATGGAGTCAGTAAACATCACCTACAAATACACACAACACACACTCATGTAAGTTGGAGGTCTACAACAAAACACAAACCCAAACAATAGACACCTCAGAGGCAAAATCACATGGGAACTCCACAAACCTATACACCACAGATCATGTAGACTCTACACACCAGGGTTTTGCAAACACTAAGGCTTTATCCCAAACCTCAAACACCTACCCTACACAGATAGGCTAACAGCACTGTCTCTCTACCCCGTGCCATACAGACTCTGCTGAGGTGACCCCTGTATGGCATACAAAGCAATCCAGACTTTGCCTTGATAGGACTGTTGCACATCTGGCACTCCATCAACCTGTAGGTGCAGCATCAACTAGGGCTGTGATATCAGTACAGCTTGTTGGTGTGACAGATACATGTACCACACACTCCCCCATCTGTGGAATACACTCTCTGTCAACAGCAAGACAAGTGTCTCAATACCCCTAGTGATGTGCTCCCTATATAGCTGTGCTCACATAGACCTACCACGACAGGAAACCAAACACATAAACACACAAAAACATACTCGGAGGCTCTAAATAAAAATCTGCCTAAGCAGCAGAGACCTCCAAAGCAGACACCCAAGCAACCGCTACCCCAAAACAAAACACATGCAACACATAGCTCACAAAGCCAGTGTGCCGAACAGTCACAGCCCTTAAGGCTAAACAACACACCTGATACACTTGTAATAGGTGACTCTATCATCAGGCACACTGACATCCCGCTCACCAGGCTGAACAAGGAGAAGGTCATGGTGAGCTGCCTGTCAGGTGCTAGGATCCGCCACATAACACAGGCACTCAGGTCACTCCAAGGCAAGTACAAATATGACTCAGTCATTGTCCATGCTGGTGTGAATGACCTGAGATGTACCTCCCTGGACTACATGAAAAGAGACATAGAGGAGTTCTCTGAGCATGTAGCCCAGGCCGGTATGACCCTGACCTTGAGTAGCATCTTACCCTCGCCAAGAGTGATGCCACAATATGAAGACAAGATGATCAATTTCAACAATTGGCTTAAGTATTGGTGTCATTCAAGGGGGAGCCAATGCCTGTCAGCCTGGGATGACATGCTCGACAAGCCACGATGCTTCGCTAGGGACGGCTTGCACCTGTCACCCCTGGGCTTTTGGATATTGGTAAAGGCTCTTGCTACCCCCATAGTGCCTTTTTTAGGCAAGGCTCAAAAGACAAACCCACCTCCATAGGTATCACAAGGGATAAGAAACTAAGAGTAATGCTACTCAATGCCAGAAGTCTAAACCTCAAGATGCATGCACTCAAAACTCTCTTTAGCATGGAGAACATCGATATCTGTGCAGTAACAGAAACCTGGTTCAAGGCTCCCGAGAGCACCTCAGCACTACCAGGTTATACCTCATACCATGCCTTTCGGCCCCAAAACTTGGACTGAACCACAAAAGGAGTGGGAGTATCAATATTTGTCAAAGATACCCACACCTCCAGGTTGGTGGTACAGCACTTAGCATCAGAGACTATCCATGTGCAACTAACACTGGGTAAAACTGCCTTCCAGTTTATAGCCTGCTACAGACCACCCTCCCAAACCCAGGAACCCCACTCGGCCTTCCTGGGAACACTGGAAAATATGAAGGTCTCTCCAAACACCATTATATTGGGTGACTTCAACTACCCAAACATAGACTGGGAGCATTACTCTAGCTCCAACACCCTAGCCCAAAGGTTCCTAGAATTTATAAACTCAAATGCTATGGAACAACTTGTTACCACTCCCACAAGAGGGGAAAACATACTGGACTTGATCATCACCAACATGGGGACTCTATGCTCCAGACCAGAAGTGTATCCCTCACTGGTAAGATCAGACCATAAACTAATCTCACTGGATATTCACATCCTGACCCCACCCCCTGCCCAGAAAACCACAGTGAAAACCTTCTCTAAAGCAAATTTCACACTCCTCAAAACTGAGGTGGAATCCTTCAAAGCCCCCGGGCCTGTGGAAAATACAGCCCAGACCGCAGAATCCTTTATAACCGCATTCTATGAACACCTTCAGGAATGCATGGATCATGCAATCCCAAATAAAACCAAGACCCAATCCTCCAAAGGCAGACGTCCTGTCTGGTGGACCCCAGCCATAAACAAACTATACAATAGAAGGAGGAAGCTACTACATGATAGAGCAAAATCCCAAAAAGGGAAGGCATCTCTGATCAGTATTAGCAAAAAACTACGGGCACTCATAAAATCGTCTAAGGCCAGCTTAGAGAGAAAAATTGCACAGGACACTAAGGATAATCACAAGGCTTTCTTAAGTTATGTTAGGAACCTGGGTGGGAATTCCCAGATATGCTCAGAATTAGTCCAAAATGACAAAAAAATACACCGAACCCACAGACATTGTCAACATCCTAGCTGACAGGGTCAGCGCAAACCCCCCCCCCCCACCAAAAGGGCAAATATCTATCCCAGCAGAGTGCTGCCCCCCCTGACATCTCAGATGCTCAGGTAAGAGCCGCCCTGTCCAAAGCAAAAAACACAGCATCAATGGGACCAGACGGTGTCCCAGGCTGCGTCCTACATGAACTCCAAGAAGAGCTAAACCCAAACATAAAACTACTGTCCAATCTCAGCCTTACTACAGGATATGTACCCAAAGAGTGGCGTACAGCAACAGTGGTCCCTCTCCACAAAGGTGGTGCCTCAACGGATCCTGGAAACTATCGCCCCATAAGCCTGACTAGCTTGGTCTGCAAAGCTGTGGAAAGGATCATCATGGACCTCATAAATAAAGATAGTGGGGACCTACAGACACTGGATCCTACCCAGTTCGGCTTTGTTAAGGGCAGATCCTGCCTCTTAAACCTGGTCAATTTCTTTGAAACAGTCACCAAGGCCATTGACGAGGGGAAGGCGGTTCACACAGCCTACCTGGACCTCGCAAAAGCCTTCGATACAATACCTCACTCGGGCATTATAGATAAGCTCACCAGCTTAAATATAAACCCCTATGTCACTAGATGGGTTGCAAACTGGCTCAAGGACAGAACCCACATGGTTAAAATTGCTGGAGCCATGTCAGACTCCAAACCAGTTACAAGTAGCATCCCACAAGGCTCAGTCCTGGGACCTCTCTTGTTCGGTATATATTTCTGGGAGGTACAGGCCAACACAGAAGGACTGTGGCTGATCAAGTTCGCAGATGACTGCAAACTGGGTGCCATAATCGACTCTCCAGCCGACACAAGCATCCTCCAAAAGGGCCTCATCGAAACAGAAAACTAGTGCCAGAGCCATGTCCTCAAGCTAAACACCAAAAAGTGTATAGTCATCCCCTTTGGCAAAAACAAAGTGCCCACAAATTACCACATAGGTGGTAATCCATTAAGTACAAAAGAAGTAATTAGGGACCTGGGGACCCAAGTTGATAGCAATCTCTCATTTGACAACCACATGGCCAAAGTGGTTAGAAAAACATTTTATATAGCCCACCTAATCATGAAGGGATTCACATCTAGATCAGGGGAGGTCATCGTGCCTCTTTACTCATCCCTCATCAGGCCCATAATTGAGTACAATGCCCCTTTTGGGATGTACCTTACTAGACACCTGCAGCAACTGGAAAGACCCCAAAAGTACCTCACCAAGAGGATCAAAGGGCTCAAACAGGTGCCATATGCTGCCCGGTTAAAGAAACTCTAGCTCTACTCAGTGGCATACCGCCTGCTCAGACGTGATCTGTGCCTGATGTATAAAGCCATGTCCAACCCAGAATTAATGGACATGCTACACCTCAGAAAATCCAAATCCCATCGAGCTACGCACTCGAGAGACTTGAACCTCAGCACTGAAATAAATAGGACATGCTGGAGGGACAGATTCATAACCAAGAGGCTCCCTTCACTCTGGAATAAAATCCCAGTCCAGGTTAGGCAGAGTCCCTCATTGACTCTCTTCAAGAGGAATCTTGATGAGTGGATGAGTGGATGGGAGATCGTAGGTATCACTTCTGTGTCACTGTTAGACAGAGGCACAGTATACTAACCTTGAAAAAGGGCATAGCAAAATTAATTTAAAATGGGTGGCAAAAGCCAAACACACTCTGGCTAGGCTTATAAATGCCCTAGGGCAGATAGCCTAGTATGAACCTATGAACCTATATTAGTGCACGGGAAACACAAAATACAGTACTGTGATTTCACCTGTGTTCCTGCTGGGCAGGGGCTCTGTGTCCTGACATGTTGTAACATGGGCTATACTCTCATCTGTGTGGGTTATGAGGGCTTCAGAGCCAATACCCTACTAACGTCATAGCAACCTATCAACCTATACACAACCGTCTGTCAGTGGCTCACCACATTACTCTGTACTGCTCTGCCACTGACATTCATGGAAGTCACAGTGCTATGTGGAATATACTACACATATAATGGACATTTCTGCACAGTAGAATGCACTCTGTACCCACACCCATACCACTCAACCTCTGACAGAAAGACATCTGGACAAGGTCATAAATAACAGTGGGACAAAGGCTGTTTGATAGACACATGTTGTAAATATTGCCCTTACATACTGAGAACGTTGGTAGAATAATGGGTTTTGCAGTAGCAGGAATTGTCTGAAGGTTATGAAGTCTGAAACACTAATGTCTATCATTATTTTGTAACATCAGTCTCCAATTATATGCAACTAACTTGCCATAAAAACACAGGTTTATGTAAACTGGACGAAACTTCTAGACAAACACCAGCACAATCTGCTGAAAAATGTACATTTGAGAGGTATGGCCACAGCAAGATATGACTTTTCAGGTAAGAAGAATACCAAACAAGCAGGAGATCCCCAGCCAGTATATCACCAAGGTGCTGGACTGTTTATACAACTTTATCAGTCAACCGGCTGTAGCCACACCTCTCAAATTGCCTTTTTGGGCCAGAATCTATACAGTCAGGCTCATAATATTGGTCTGTGCATCGTAAAGTTTGTATTACTTTGGTAAAGCACTGTGATGATGTGAGAATATCTGTCACTAGGTAATGACACAATACATTCCAGTGTCAGACTTCAGATATGTCAGAAAATGTCTGCTAAAACTAATCCAGTACCTCTAGGAAAGTCATGTTTACTTTTGAGAGGTATGGCTGTAGCACACAAAACCCCGGACTGGAGTATAACTATCTCTGGAATGGAGTCCCAGTCTCACTATAAAAGACCATACTGGACATGCTCCTACACTTAGAAAATCACAGGCCATGTTGGAACCCACATCAGACTATATAACTGTATTGTGCATTTATGTCTTTGCATACAGACAGCTATGTACATCTTAACTGTCCCTACACACACCCATCAGACAAGATTACCCCCAGCTAGCTGTAGGTGGCTCATATGTGATATATCTGCATCTGTTGCATGTGATACACAGACATATATATGAGCAACATACAACAATATGTCAAGCATACACACACATAGATGTGGGGAATAGAGAGACAGACAGTGATAGAGAGTGAGACATAGGAGGACACACAAAGAGCGAGTCATACACAGGGATACCCTGAATGGCATAGAGTGATGTCCTGCTGCAGACAGTGGCATACCAGTCATAACCAGTCACACATGGCAGCAGGAAGGTGAGCTCCATTGTGTAATAGTACTGAGGTGGGGGTTATAATATCACATCATCTGCGTGTGTGTGTGTGTGTGTGTGTGTGTGTGTGTGTGTGTGTGTGTGTGTGTGTGTGTATCTGTAGATGTAAGTAGTAAGAGGCCATTCTCACTCAGTACACTTCCCATTGCCCTACTTCACAAGATCTGCTGTCATTCACATTAGAAGTACCATTAGACACCTATCAGCCCTATAAGTTCTGTAGCACATGCAATAACTGTGTAACACTATAGTATGAATAACTAGATAGATAGGTGTTCTAATATCAGTCTTAGCAAATGTAAGTGTGTGTGTGTGTGTGTGTGTGTGTGTGTGTGTGATGTGTGTGTTTGTTTGTAGATTAAACAGTTTTAGGCCATTCCCACCTAGTACACTTCCTAGAGCCCTACTTTAGCAGTCTTGCTAATGTCATCCCCCTTAGAAGTACCTTTGCACAGCCCCAGCCCTATAAGCTCCATGGCGCATGCAATAACTATGTAACAGTATAGCACAAATAACTAGATAGGTAGGGGTTCTAACCTCAGTCCTGGCAAATGAGAGTATGTGAGTGAGTGTGTGTGGGTTTGTTTGTAGGTGAAACAGTTTAGGCCATTCCCACCCAGTACACTTCCCCAGTGCCCTATTTTAGCAGTCCTGCTGATGTCATTCCCCTTAGAAGTACCTTTGCACAGCCCCAGCCCTATAAGGTCTGCGGCACATGCAATAACTATGTAACAGTATAGTACAAATAACTAGATAGTATGGGTTCTATTTCCAGTTCTGGCAAATGTGTGTGTACAAGTGTTTGTAAGTGTGTATATTTGTAGGCTGAAGTATTTTGAGGACTTTCCCACCCACAACATTCCCAGTGCCTTACTTTAGCAGTTCTGCTGATGTCATTCACCTTAGAAGTACCTTTGGGCACAAGTCAGCCATATCAGCTCTGTGGCATGTGTGCTAACTGCATAACACTATAGTACAAATAACTAGATAGGTAGGGGTTTTAATCTCAGTCCTGGCAAATGTAAGTTTGTGTGTGTGTGTGTGTGTGTGTGTGTGTGTGTGTGTGTGTGTGTGTGTGTGTGTGTGTCTTTGTTTGTAGGTGAAAGAGTTTTAGGCCCTTCCCACACAGTACACTTCCCAGTACCCCACTTTAGCAATCCTGCATGCAATAACTATGTAACAGTGTAGTATAAATAAATAGATAGGTAGGGGTTCTGGGTCTATATTATAACCTTGAATGATTAAAAGAGTGAACACTCTTTAATTGACCCCTTAAAATCAAAAGCACTAAATCCTGGACACACAGAGCAGCAATTTTTTTCCCAGGGAAAAAAATCACTGGGCCATTTTCAGGACTATGCCATTTCCTCCACTGTGGTGCAATCTCAGAGTTGGTATATTTAAGTAGGGGACCCAGATTGTGGGGTGTTGGGGTGAAGTCCCCCACTTTATTTTGTGTTTGGATTTTTTTTGCAGAGCAGCAATCTTTTTCCCTGGGAGAAAAAAATAGCTGTTCTGTGTGTTCAGGATTTACTGGCTTTGATTTTAAGGTGTGTATTAAAGAGCGTTTGCTCTTTTAATCATTTAAGGTAACACTGTAGTACACATAACTAGACAGGTAGGGGTTCTAATCTCAATACTGGCAACAGTAATAGTGTGTGTGTGTGTGTGTGTGTGTGTGTGTGTGTGTGTGTGTGTGTGTGTGTGTGTGTGTGTGTGCGTGAGAGACTCACATCATACCTGTGTGCGTTTGGGTGAGAATCATATCTTCTAGGGGTGTGGGTTATACCATTTGAGGTGTGTACCACCCAGTACACATCCCATTGCCCTACTTTACAAGGCCTGCTGATGTCATTCACTTTAGATGTACCTGCATGCACTTGTCTGCTTTTTAAGCACTGTGGCATGTGCAATAACTTCATAATACTATAGTGGAAATAATTAGATAGATAGGGGTTCTAATCTCAGTACTGGCAACTATAGTAGTGTGTGTGAAGCATATCCTCTGTGGCTGCTGTGTGTGTAGGTTATACCATTTTAAAGCCTGTTGACCCCCTACCCATGACATTATTTTAAAGACCGTGTTAATGGCATCTGCCTCACATGCATAATGCCACACTATACAGCCCATACCAGTCAACTCTACAGATGTACATGGGATACCCACATGTTTGTAACCTATATGTGGTCTGTGTCCCCTAACAATGAGCACTCCTGTGATATAATTGCCAGATATGTCACAGTTGCCATACTGACACACATGCCAGAATCAGACATTGTACCTGACTGACACATCATGCTGATACAAAGTATGTCACTCTATCACTTGTGCAGGTATGTAGGAGCAGTAGATGAGACCAGTCGCTGTGTCTGGTGGGTTATCCCACTATCCATGAAGGCATTCACAAGATTACCTGTTGTATGAGGTTGTGTGTTATGTTCCAGGCATATAATCTATGTGGAGCATGTCATCGGTATGCAGCACTATAGTACATACAAGTGGATACGTAGGGTTACTAATATCTCTATTGGCAACTGTGTATGTGTTTCTGTATGCACAGCCCCTGTGACTGTCTTTAGTGTGTGTATGTGATGGTTATACCATTTTGTGTGCCTCTTCCACCCTGTGAACTCTCCCATTTCCAACCTAGTGTCAGCCCATACAAATGTCATCCACTGTACAAGCACAGTTACAGTTTCTAACACCAAGCTACTGTGAAGCATGAAATAGTCATATCACTATGTATTCTAAATTAATAGATGGGTACATCATCTACTCTGAGAAGTGTCATGTCCATGTGCATGCATGTTTCAATGCATGTCCACATGCAGCGGTGTGTGTGTGTGTGTGTGTGTGTGTGTGTGTGTGTGTGTGTGTGTGTGTGTGTGTGTGTGTGTGTTTGTGTATGTCTGTGTGTGTGTGTATGTGAAAATGGTTGCATGGCATCCTTTCAGTTACACTACACTACCACTGTGCTATTTGTATGTATCTAGTGCTATTGTTTGTAAGATTGTGCAGGTAGGGGCTGTGCTCAGCCCTTCATCAGCCGCCCCATATACAGGACTATGACTCTGTGTGCACTACCAGCATGGGAGGCCAGACTTGCATATGAGATAGCAGACACACATGCTGGTGATTGTCAGGTTAGACTGACACAGGCTGACCTGTGTCAGGAATACATACCCCAAACCTGTCATATACAGTACCAGGCAAACCCTCATCAACTGTATGATGGTTGAGTGGATGGGACAGAAATGGCAGGGGGCAACAGGTGCTGATAGCTGAATCTGTTGTAGTTAAAGTAATGGCTAAGCTTGTGAGGGACCTAGTACCATTACTCAAGTAACCTCTTCTGTATGTGTGAACCTGCGGTCCTACAGAACACCCAGGTGATATGTATGAAGGCTAGGTGGCTGTGTCAAGGATATGTATGCAAGGTCACACTATCTGCCACAGTTGTCCCTCACACACTGTTGCATGTAAACATACCTGGTAAACATGTACATATACAGCTGTACCTTGGCTATGAAAAGGTCAGTTGCTTCAACTCTGCCTTAATCATTTCTGCTGTCAGCAGACCCACAGCCTGCAGACACCTGGAACACAAACAGAATACAGGACGTGATACTACAGTCAGTCAGCAGTACTAACAGCAATAGGGCATCATGGCTAACAAGGTACATACACCTTGATGTGTACCCATAACTACTGCCAGCAGACAGCACCTTACACAGCATGATATTGCTACACCATACTATAGTCACCTTGTGCATCAGACCCATATGAGCATGTCCATACATTGATGGTATGGATAACAGAGTTGTGGCACAAGTATCATCACATGCACAAGGTGTGGTGTCGGATTTTCAGAGGCCTAGTCTGGGCCATATGGCTGACATCGTGTGTGTGTGTGTGTGTGTGTGTGTGTGTGTGTGTGTGTGTGTGTGTGTGTGTGTGTGTGTGTGTGTGTGTGTGTGTCTGGAGGGGTGGTGTTCAACTGGGCTGTGCAGAGAAGCTGTGCATGTCTGGTGGTGACCAGCCTGTGATAGAGATGCGTGAATGTTTGCACAACATCAAGCCATGTGGATGCCCGACACAGGGCTATGTTGGACAGCCATGGACTGTACATGGCAGGATGTACAGTTCACTGTCCCCCAGCAGGGAAGCGGGAACTCATTTCTGCCAGAAGTATCACTGGTGCACCACCAGGCCCAAGGACAGATGCAGTACCACTCCCTGATGGTGACTGCTGTCTGCTGGATCTACATCCCTGACTGGACTGGCCAGGACAACGTGCCTATAGTCTGCTCCAGTGTGGTGTGGTGTGGACAGCACCCTCTCTTTGGTAGTGCTGTTGGTACTGCCACTACAGGACTGTGAATGTGCATAGCCTCGTGGGCTCTCAGCTGATCATGTTGCTGACTGACGTCCACCTGGCCAATGCCCTCCTCCCACCACATGCTCAAGCACATACATTGCATGGTGAAGCCATGAAATGTCAAACCCCACCATCTATTCATGGCATTGGCAAGATAATGTATGGCATCACAAATGCCATGGAGGTCATCACACATGGCAGGAAGTGCTGCATTCATGACCCTGAGCTTCTGTCTGGTGTTGCAGTCAGTACGCGCCTGTGCCTCCATGACAGACCATAACATGTGTCTGGTGACACCTGCTGTGGCACTTGTGACAGGGACTTGATGGGCAGCAGTCCTCTGTTGAGCACCTCTGTCCATCTGCCTGTGTGTGACCTTGCCTGCTGTCTGGCTATGGTTGATGTCTACACTCACGCTCCCCATAGTCAACACACTAGACTGTTCCATACACCACCCTCAAGCTGTCCATTATCCATGTCTGCTGGGGACTGGGTATGCGTGGGCATACTGACTGTGTGCAGGGACATGGTGGGTGAAAGTGGGATACCAAACAATGGCACAGATTCAGGCACCAACAACCCCACCTGTGCCTAACTATGACCACTATCATCATGGGAGTTTGATAAGACACTGACATCAGGTTGTGAAGGGGAGAGACACCAACCCCATGTTCACCTGCGATGGGGAGACAACATATGTAAATTAATACCCTGCAGTAATGCACACATACATGCACACACATGCACATGTACACACATGCACATGCACACTCATGCACACACGCACACACACACACACACACACACACACAAACACACACACACACACACACACACACACACACACACACACACACACACTCCTGGCTGGTACAGTCTGGCACAACTGTGACACCTATGGTCCTTTCAGGGCAGACCTTACGGTAGTTCTGCCTGCCACAATTCATCTCTTTCACAGCTACTGTAATGCCCACAACAAAGGGTGACAAATCCTACTGTGTAATGGGCCTAGTAGCAGAATGGTAATTGTGACCAAGACCAAAGCTATTGGAGTGAGCTATACAGTGCCACCAAGTGCATATGCACGTACTGTAAGAGCTGACTTACTGCTATACAGACCACACACAATGACAAGGTGTAATGATATGTGATGAAAACTTAATAGGAACAAGCCTAAACACTATCACTGTAGTACCTACACAGTTCAGACTCACAGGAATTCATTTCAGACAACATTACAGGACAGTCTGCAATCCATACAGGAATCATGTAAAGTACCAGGTGCATAGCCTCATAAGATGATTCCAAGCTACTGGACCTGATGCCCTCATAAGCTTGGCCCAGACGTTCGCCCATGTCCCTTCAAAGCCAGCACCTGTTTCCCCTGTCCAGCTGGGACACATGCAGGATCCCAGGGGTGTCTCACCCATTTCCCATGTAGTTGTCCAGCTTCTTCTTCAATAGGGCTATACACGTACTCTGCTGGACATGGGGAGGGAGTGTATTTTACAGACAGTGCATTGTGTGGGACACTACACTATCCCGCCAACAAGTGCTATATATGTCACAGACCAGGTAAGGGCCTTGTGTGTGTGATGCGTGAGTGCAATCTGTCTTACAGATATGCAGAAATGCCATCAAGGCTGGTTTGGAAATGGCCTTGTATGCCAGACACAGGTCACCTATGATCAGTCTCTATGAGACTGAGTACAGGTACAGGGCTTTCAGCCTATCTGTATAGGATAGGTGTTGCAGACCCTGGATTTGCCTGGTCAGGAACCTCTGTGGTCTCTGCAACTGCTGTATTTGCTTGGCAAGGTACATGCCAAAGCAGCCATTGTACTTGGTAATGCATTTGATAAGGGTGGAGTACAGGGATGTTGCAGCCTCCTGGTTCCTGGATGACATACCCATATTTGTGAGGTGGGCCATGTAGACAGCCTTCTTTACAATGGTGCCCAGATGGTGGGAAACTGTCAGGTTGCTACCAACCTTGGTGAATAAGTCACATCACACCTGATTGCATGCTCAGTACATTCTTACTGTCATAATTAGTGTGGATGACATCTTCCACAGCAGGGAGAATGAAGCATTTCCTGGCATTCAGTTTGTGGCAATGCTTCTTGCACCAGTCATTAATTGGGTGAGGGCCTCTTAGGGGATGCTCACATCAGTAGGAGAATGTAAGACAGTGGTTAGCTTGCAAGCATCTGTACACCTGGTCAGCCACAGACCACTGCTTTTGTCCTGTACCTCAGATATGTATATCTCAAACAGTAGAGGCCCCCAGACCGATCCTTGGGGTACACTGCTTTGGAAGACTCTACTACTAGAGGTGGATTCCACTACTTTGATTGAGTGGGTACTATCATTGGGCCAGTTAGCTACCCATCTGGTAACATCCAGGTTGGTGCCTAGCTGTGTAGGTGTATGTCTCCTGGCTGCCTGGGGATTATTGTGAGAGAATTGGGCTAGGTGAAGGTGGGGATTGTTCACCATCTTCCCCTCATCCTATGTTTGTTGACCACCTCAGAGAAATCAACCAGGTTTAACAGGCCTGATCTCCTTTTGACAATACCACACTGTGTGGGCTCAGGCATTTTGATGTTGCCAATGTCCCTGTTCCTAATGTCTTTGATATTGCCTTCCATGCCCTTGCAGAGCAGGCTAGTTAGGCTGATGTGCATATGATTGGCTGGGTCAATAGATTGCTCTGCCTTTGTGTGTAGGAATGACAGTGGCTGTCTGTGCAGATGGATTGACACCAGTGCTCAGGCTTTGGTTGACTACAGAGAGCTCATGCCTGAGTTCATGTAGGATGCAGCCAGGGATGGTATCAGGCCTATGGAGACTTCTGTGTGTTGCCTTTGAGAGGGCATTACGGACCTGCTTCCTAATGATGAGGGGTGTGGGCAAGTGCTGTGCATGCACATGTGTACTGGTGGGGGGGCAGGGGGGGTGATGTTTACACTTCATCTGTCTGCAGCAGGTTGCCTATATCTATACTGTATGTGTATGTGGTGTTATTGACCACGACTACAGAGCAAATTTGGGTTTTGCCTCTGGGATTGCAGACATATGTGTGGAAGGCCTAGTGATTGGCCTTGGTGGATATGTCCAATTTGCACGCAAAGATAGCCTTAGGGTAAGTCACCTGTGACTTTATTTGCTTGTTCAGACCAAGGTGACATTGCTTCCAATAAGGCACCTGCTCCTTCTTGGCCCTGTCCAGCAATTATTTCCACCTATTATGGTATTTTTGTATTGCTGCTGTCCACCAAAGACATTTACCCTACCTTAAGGGAGATGATGTTGTCCTGTCAGGCATTGCTGAGTCCATGCAGCTATTTAGATGCTCACATAGTATTGTGGTGTGGGCTTGGACACTACTGCTAGTTCCAACTGATGCGACTGTGGATGAAAGCTACTTCTACCTCCTCTGAGGAGAATTATAGTCATTTGTGTAAAGTTTATTTTGTTTGACCCTGATTGGGGGGGGGGGGGCAGGGGAGATGGTGACCTGAACAGTGATGGCTATTTGGTCAGGTCTTACCAGTGCTAGAATGGCTACTCATGTTGGTTAGGACCAGGTACAGGATATGTCCACCTGTCATAGGAGTGTTGACCAGCTGATCCACTGCATTGCCATTGACAAAGCCGAGGAATCCCTGTGCATTCAGGTTCGGGTAGAATAGGTCATGCACACTATGCTTGGGTTGTTGAGGTCACCCAGGAGCAGGGTAGACAATTGAATCCTGACAGATTCTAGCAAGTCTCGATAGGTGTGGTGGGTGTCCAGAGTCATGGTTGGATTTCTGTAGCTAGCTATGATTTGAGTAGGTGTTTTGTCAACTGTTAACTGCACTCAGGATGTCTCCCATGCATCATACTGTTTAGCCAGCCTGAAGGTGTGTATGTGTATGATAATGTTCAATATTCCATCTCCAGTGGCTTTGCAGGCCTCCATTTGGGGTCTAAACATATGATGGGATGAGTGACCTGGCAAGGTTGGTGTGCTCTCCACAGCTACAAAGCAGGTGTCAGTGACTGCACAAACGTCAGCATCCTAGAGGACAAGGTACGCTTGCATTGACATGGGTTTCATGGTAAGACACCTAGCTCCTGTTAGAGCAAGACATCTGCACAAAGGCACACATCACTGGTGGACAAGCCCAGAAAATAGTGACACTTTATGAATCTAGCTTGAATACACATAGTTGCCAGCAAAGACGGCTTTGCATGCACAGGTCTACTCCCCAGGATATGACATCTGACATAATAACTTGCCAGTCATGTGCCAGACAATACATAACTGTATGAGGCATTGACTACATATATGAGGCAGACATGTGGTCAGTCTGCAAAACTCTGGACAGTTGACAGGTATGGACTTAGTATATAACATACTGTTCAATACACACTTCTGTGCCTGTTGTTTACTATGCACATACCCTATATAAGTCTCTTACATTTGTAAGACAGGCATATGTATCATAATAGCATTCACGGTGACATATGAATATTTACAACATCCCAGGTAGCTGGCCTAGCAGTGTCACAGTCAGTACTGGACAACAGACACTCAGTAGTAGTCATACATAAACTGATCTTTGCCTGGGTGACACAGGGACCAGAGCTGTGATCCATGTCACTGCAGACAGGGCAAGCAGGAATGGCCATAGGTGCTGGACAGCAGCATGTGAATCCAGCAGGTCTTGTTGTGACCTAGTGTTTAACTTCTTATTTCACATTATTGCATTCCCCTTTTGCATTCCATTACAAGCTTCAGTGATTGACGTACCTGTTATAGTGCTGAAGCATTTCCTCAGAATAATGCAAATGTTTAGGTTTGTGTAGTCGCAGTCTGCCTTTATGTAGATGGGTTGAGACCTGTGTTGCATAGGCAGCAGCTTGCCTTTTGTAGGTACTGCTCATGAGTAGGTGATGACCTGTGCATCAGTCGGTGTCTCCCACTTGCTACTTGCATCCAGAGCAGCTGTGTTGTCTTTCCATTATCCAATGCCATAGCAACACAGTGCTATAATTAAGTCCTTCATGTGGGCTTTGTCCCTTTTCCTTGCCTGTATGGAGGACATTATGGAGGTGTGGGGGCTACAGCTTCACAGATAGTAGGTGGAAATACCTCTCAGAACAAGACATGTGGAGACAGCCCAACAACATAGGAGACAAAGCTCCAGAATTGGATACAGATTGTAAGTAAGTATTGCTGTTATACACATAGAGGATTGCTAGATTAACAGGGTTTGTCTGGACATGCATTTTCTGCATGACTTTACATCTGATAGTGATATGTCTCTGACATACCTCTCAACTGTTCAGATGTCCACAGACTGCCCAGAGGTTTGCCTGTTATGTTTGGTCTGTTCCTCAGATATATATATATTTGTATTTTATATATATATATATATATATATATATATATATATATATATATACATATATATGTATATATATATATATATATACATATATATGTATATAAGAGTACTAGGGATAAATATTTTACAGTTATGTTAAATGACTGTAGTGCATTATATGTTTGTAGAAACATTATAAATTCCTACAGCTCAGATTGTGTAGAGGTACATTGCTGTGATTGTAGTGCACAGGGTCCTGGGTTCAAGACTTGGTAGTGATGACTTTTTTTCAATAATGTTAAATGACCATAATGTATGATATGTTTGTAAAAGTATTACAAATCCTCATAACTCAGATGGTGTAGTGGTATGTTTCTGTGATTGTAGTGCACAGTGTCCTGGGTTCAAGACTTAGCAAGGCTGCTTATTTTGTTGCTGGGCAGAACAAGGGCTGATGGAGACAGAGTGAGTAAAGCACTTTTACACAGTTGTAAGCAGATTTGCATGGTATTGCGTGAAGCTAAGCGATGCTAACAGAAGGTTAAGTCCTCTTAACTTCACTTAGCACTGCCTATTCCCGCTTACACCCAAGCTAATTTTAATTAAAGAAAAGAAAAAAAGGTGATAGGAAAGTAGTGAAATGGGGGCAAGCAGGGGGTAAATCATTATGAAAACCAGCTAGGGATGTGCAGGACAGCTGTAGGAAAGGACCATAGCTCTATATTTCTTCTGCAGCAACAACTGTGAATAATCTGTAGAATTTGGAATTTAGAGCCTCACACCCTAAGGGGTGGTGTGTTGGTGACAGACATTTATAGAATAATGTTTTGGTAGCTTGATTAATTTCACTGTAAATGGGGCAAAATGTGGAGCTATGTATGGGGCAATGATTTTTTTTGCATGACAGATGCCCCTTTTTTTAGGTGAGAGTGGGGAAGGGCTGTAGGTATGTTTGGGGAGGTAGGTTGGGTAGGATAGGTTGCATTCATAGGCAGACAAGACAGCAGACAATGGCGGTCTATGACACATGAGGAGGGTAAACACCTTTTGACGGGGAGGGTGGTTGGGAATCCGAAGCCCATGAGCCCTCAAATGGATACAATGGGACTGAGGTCCCCACCTATGGGCAGTCACCACTGCACCACAGTAAAAAACACCAACTTGTAAAGAAAAAGAAAAAAATGAACCAAACAGCTGAAATTCAAAATACGATATTTTACTGCAAAAGGACCCAGTAGAAATCACAGAGTAAGCACTTTCATAAGGCGCAGTAGCCAAACTTCATCAGACAAATTCAAGTAACAAGTGTTCAACATTTATACTGGAAACCACACCCCCACTAGCAATCAATAATCCAAAACTGACTAATTAAAATACATAACATTTAAAAATTTATTGCACATTGAAAAATAAATACAAAAATGACTCATACTTGAAATCAAAAATAAACAATAATGAACAGTTCATGAATAAAATTGTTATTGTTAAAATTACCTATCCAATACCCTGAGTTTCAATTTGCTACTGATAGAAATAGCATCATTCAAACCTGGGGGTACATGGGCATTGAGGAAGACCTGCCACCAACCTTCTTTGTCCTCCAACCATAATTTCCAAGGACCCCGTTTGACCTGCTGCAAAACCAAAAATTTAAAAATATGGTCAGGGAATTTTTTAATATGCCTGTATAAGGCATTATTATTGTCACAATGGCAGACATCGTACAGATGCTCATATATCCTCTGAGCCAGCTTACGTTGGGTCTTTCCAATTTAAAAGCTGGAACAATGGGAGCACAAAGCCTCATATACTATTCCTTGAGTGTGACAATTAAATTTCCCCTTGACAATAATCTCCCTATTACAAATCTTCACCTTGGATGTAATTAAAATGTGTTTATAATGACTACATGCCCCACAGGTTGTCATTTTACCTTGTATGTTGGTATCCTTAACTTGCTCCAAATTATTTTTAATATTCCTACCCCTCCTGAAAACAAATTCAGGGTATTCACCAAACAGGGCCTCTTTAACAGGATCACTTTTTAAAATGGTCCAATTCTTGTTAACTATATCCTGCATAGAATAACTATCGCTAGAAAACGTAGTCACAAAAGGGCAGGAAAACTTCTCTCCCAACCCAGCCACACTGGGTACACCTTCAACTCTATGAACAAGGGTCCCAGCATGAACATCCAAGTTCCCATCCATATCAAAACCAAATAGGAATCCCACCGGGCTCAAAGCACTTTCCCCCAGATTGTTTAAAATAGGTTTATAATTCCCTTTAATACATTTGTCGACCACTTCCTTCCTAATATTATTAATCAAATGCTTAGGATAAGCCCTGTCTGCAAACATCTGAGACATAAAATCACATTCCTTCAAAAAGTCTACATAGCTAGAAACCAGATAGGGATGTGCTCTCACCAACTGCCCTTTAATAATACCGCGTTTAACATGCATAGGATGGTTACTACTGAAATGCAGTATAGTATTTGAATATGTTGGCTTTCTATATATTTTGTTGATTTCAAACAGCCATCCTCAGTTTTAACCAATAACACGTCCAAATAAGATATCTTAGCCAAATCAAAATTATAAGTGAACTTCAGAAATGTGGTACTCTCATTAATATAATTCATAAATTCCACTATACTTTCCACAGTTCCCTTCCATGCAATGAATAAATCATCCAGATACCTAAGGTATAATACAATATTAGTAAAAAAAGGGGATGGAAACAAAAAATGTATTTCCCACTAGGCCATGACTATATTTACAAAAAGGGGGCCACAAGGGGAACCCATGGCCACCCCTGAAAGCTGCTTAAAAAGTGCCCCTCAAAATAGATGTAATTATTCCTTAGCACCATATAAATCAATTGCGTATAGGTGTTGTTACTATCATGAGGTACTCTAAATTCCTCATACAGAAAATCAGAGAACCAATTAAGACCAATATCCTGGAGGATACAGTTATAAAGCTCCTTAACATCAATAGTAAGAAAAGTAATATCTTGGTTAACCATATCCAAGCTGTTACACTTTTCCAAAAAGTGCCAAGAGTCCCGGCAAAGATGTGAAATATTCATAACCTTTTCTTTCAATTTATGGTCCAAGTACTTAGCAACACAGCTAGTCTTGGACCACGAAGAATCCACAATGGGTCTAAGCGGGGGATTGACCAAATCCTTATGGATCTTGGGAATCCCAAAGATCCCAGGAATTTTAGGAACATCCGTAGACATATAATTGTACTCATCAATGTCTATCTGGTCCTGGGTTAACATGTCCATAAGGTCACTGTCAATTTTACGATAAGCAGTATTAACCTTATTCAGAGAGGCCTCAGTATAAGTATTGCTATATAGTAAGTCAAACATTTTTTGCACATAGTCAACCCTGGACATAACAACCACCCCTCCCCCCTCATCTGGTTGCATGACTCTCAAGTTCTCACTTTTTAGATCATTCAAGAAACCCTTTTCCACTTCAGTGATATTACCATCAACAACATTTTTACCCAGAAAATGCCAGAAATCTGTTTCACTCATTTTTTCAAAAGCTTTAATAGCAAAGTGCAATTCGGGGTTGAAATTACTAGGCATTCTCAAACATTGACTGTTAACATTAAAAACATCACTATCATTCCTATGCATAAATTTTAAATGAAGTCTACATGTATACAATTTGAGATCACAAATAAGTTCACCAATATCACTTCTACTCGGTACATAATTAAAACTTTTACAAAACAGGTCAGCATGTTGCATTGTTATGCATACATCAGTGTAATTATATATTTTAAAGTATTTTTTTGAGTTGGTAATAACATTTGGTTTGCTAACAGTCAGCTCTATCATCTCCTCGTTTTCGAATACTGCCCGACTCTCTGCCCTTGTTGTTTCCAGTTGCCACCCTGTGGATATGGGCTCCACTGCTGCCAAGTCCGATTTCTGATCCTCTCCGAATGCCTTGGCCCATGCCTCCTCTAAAGGGCTTCCTCACCTCTGTTGTTAAAAGCACCAACTTCACCATTTATCTGCTGAGAAGGGACTTGTTGTTTACCCTACAATTATGGAGGCAGAGGATAAGTGAATCCACCCTGATAAGCATGCCTGTCCCTTTCAAGCTTCTTGGATTTGCAGTTAGCAATAACCGCTGTAATACCATCCACCTGCTGAAAAACATGATTGTAAATCAACTTTCTGCTCCCAAACATCTGCCTGCCGAATCCTCGCATCTAGGACATGGATCTCCTCCTGCAGTTTATCCAAAACCTTATTGTTATGCTTACACATAAGCTCAAGGAGTTCGCAGCCATGATGGTCAAAGAGAACCAAAGGCTCTTGATGGTAAAGAGAATGTGGGCTAATCCCATTCGGGAATTTCCACATACGAAGACCCTTCGGAATTTGCTGTACCCTGAGACACTCACGAAAATATAAATGCTCCTGTTGAATTTTTTTAAACTCCAACAGTTTACTTTTAAAATCAGATAAAAGAGAGTCCATATTCAACAAATCCCCCTGATGATCTGATACAGATGGTACATCTCCCTTTAACCATTGGTCTAGTGTATCCATAGATGTACCTATTATATTGTTACAATGAAGCCCACTGTTACAACTATGCACCTGCCCAGTCCCGAATTTGGTGCAGGACAGCCAGGATCATGTAAAGCATCCACATTACCACATAAAATATGAGGAGTATCTCCAAAATCTTGCTCAGAATGCAAATCCCCCTGAGTACCACATTCATTACCTCCAGGGGTCTTAGGTAGTAATTGCTGAACCAGCATAGTAAGGGTGTGTACCGAATCTTTCAGCTTCTGGAAATCCTCCACCGATGCTCCGCCATATCCTTCAGCCATAACGGTTCAAACCAAACATGAAACCACCGTAAAAAACACCAACTTGTAATGAAAAAGAAAAAATAAATGAAACAGCTGAAATTCAAAACACAATATTTTACTGCAAAAGGACCCAGTAGAAATCACAGAGTAAGCGCTTTCGTAAGGCATAGTAGCCAAACTTCAGACAAATTCAACTAACAAGTGTTCAACATTTATACTGCAAACCACACTCCCACTAGCAATCAAGTAATCCAAAATTGACTAATTAAAATACATAACATTTAAACATTGATTGCACATTGAAAAATAAATACAAAAATGACTCATACTTGAAATCAAAAATAAACGACAATAATGAACAGTTCATGAATAAAATTCCAATAATAACCAATTTTTGGTTTTGCAGCAGGTCAAATGGGGTGACAGGGGTGGTCCTTGGAAATTATGGTTGGAGGACAAAGAAGTTTGGTGGCAGGTCTTCCTCAATGCCCATGTACCCCCAGGTTTGAATGATGCTATTTCTATGAGTAGTAAATTGAAGCTCAGGGTATTGGATAGGTAATTTTAACAATAACAATTTTATTCATGAACTGTTCATTATTATTGTTTATTTTTTATTTCAAGTATGAGTCATTTTTGTATTTATTTTTCAATCTGCAATCAATGTTTAAATGTTATGTATTTGAATTAGTCAATTTTGGATTAACTGATTGCTAGCGGTGGTGTGGTTTGCAGTATAAATGTAGAACACTTGTTGGTTGAATTTGTCTGATGAAATTTGGCTACTGTGCCTTACGAAAGTGCTTATTCTGTGATTTCTACTGGGTCCTTTTGCAGTAAAATATTGTGTTTTGAATTTCAGTCACTGCTGCACCTTCACGGCCCCAGAGGTGGCTGTGTTGGGGGCTGGACAAGAGGGCAGCCTGCCCCTTCATGTGTGCCAGGCTTCCCTCCATTTGGCACAGCCATCCATCGAACTCCATGTGGCTGACATTGCACACCATACCCAGGAACTTGCAGCAGGTGACAGGCTCCTCTCCATGAGTATATCCAAGAAGGGACAGAGTTTATACATCCTGACACTGGTAGATGTTATGTGTTGGAGATAGATGCCAACTGTAGCTCTAGAAATTTGGTCTACCTTGCCCATTGCTGCACTTGTGCATCATTCTATATCAGGAAAACAAATAGAAGGTTAAGGGAGAGAATAAGGACCACATGTATTGCTTGAAGAGGGGGCATGTATATAGTGCTGTAGCCAAACACATTTTGGAGCTAGGCAGTCAGCACCATTTTAAGTTCAGTGTCTTGGAGATTTTACATGAAAATATCAGTTTAGGGAACATTAATAACATCACTGAACAATGAGAATTAAAATGGATTATAATATTTAGTGCACATCTGGGGAAGGGACTCAATGACCACCTAACTATCACAGCAAAGCTGAAAAATAACAAATTAAGGAAATAAGGTGAAATAGTGCAGAATCCTATGTCTTAGTATTTTTATTATTAATGCATTTTTATTGCCTGTATTTTTAATGTCTGTATTTTTAATGTCTGTATTTTCATTATGTAACTTGGCAATAAATGGGTTACTTGTTGCTCATTAGAAATGACTTGTGATAGGCTGTTTTAAATCTATGGGAGGTTATAAGTATGAGTTTCATGGCTGTTTTTTTCATTAAGGTCTGAGGAAGCAAACATACTGTTTGTGAAAGCGCTTACTTAATAAACATTTTTAAGTAAGACTGTAGATTTTGAACATTTGGAGACTCTGCTGTGAGCTGCTGGAAGTGGATTTTGCTGTTATTTACTTGGTTTGTTTCTATACAGAAGTGTTCTTCTGTGTTGATTTTTGTAATATATATATATATATATATATATATATATATATATATATATATATATATATTTTTTTTTTTTTGTATTGATATATACATATATATGTATATAAGAGTACTATGGATAAAAATGTTATCATTATGTAAAATGACTGAAGTGCATGATATGTTTGTAGAAACATTACACATTCCTACAGATCAGATTGTGTAGAGGTACATTGCTGTGACTGTAGTGCACAGGGTCCTGCTTTCAAGACTTGGTAGTGATTACTTTTTTCTCATTAATGTTAAATGTCCATAATGTATGATATGTTTGTAAAAGCATTACAAATCCTCACAACTCAGATGGTGTAGTGGTATGTTGCTGTGATTGTAGTGCACAGTGTACTGGGTTTGAGACTTGACAGTGCTGCTTATTTTGTTGCTGGGCAGAACAATGGCTGATGGAGACAGAGTGAGTAAAGCACTTTTAAGCAGTCGTAAGCGCATTTGCATGGTATTATGTGAAGCTAAGGAATGCTAACAGAAGGTCAAGTCCTCTTAGCTTCACTTAGCACTGCTTATTCCCACTTAAACCCGAGCTAATTTTAATTTAAAAAAAGAAAAAAGGGTGATAGGAAAGTAGTGAAATGGGGGCAAGCAGGGGGTAAAACATTAGGAAAACCAGCTAGGGATGTGCAGGGCAACTGTAGGAAAGGACCATAGCTCTATATTGTGTAGAATTTGGAATTTAGAGCCTCACACCCCATGTGGAGGGGTGTTGGTGACAGACATTTATAGAATAATGTTTGGGTAGACTGATTAATTTCACTGTAAATGGGGGCAAAATGTGGAGCTATGTATGGGGCAATGATTTTTTTGCAGGCAAGATGCCATTTTTCTTTTCAGGTGAGAGTGGGATGTTAGGGAAGGGCTGTAGGTATGTTTGGGGAGGTAGGGTGGGTAGGATAGGTTGCATTCATAGGCAGACAAGACAGACAAGACAGCAGACAGGGGCGGTATATGACACATGAGGGGGTAAACATCTTTTACGAGGAGGGTGGTTGGGAATCTGAAGCCCATGATCCCCCAAATGGATACAGTGGGACTGAGGTTGCCATCTATGGGCAGACACCACTGCACCTTCATGGCTCAAGAGGTGGCTGTGTTGGGGGCTGGACAGGAGGGCAGCCTGCCCCTTCAGGTGTGCCAGGCTACCCTCCATCTGGCACAGCCATTCATCCAACTCCATGCGGATGATGCTGCACACCACACCCAGGAACGTGCTGCAAGTGAAAGTCTCCTCTCCATGCCTGCACCCAGGGGGGATGGGCCCTGTACCCTGAGATGGTTCCACCCAAAGGTGGTGCAGGACCAGCAGATGAGGAAGTTCCAGGTTGGGTCCCAGACATGCTGGGGCACAGTGCCATGACCAGATGGGGCGGGACAGGCGGATCCATAGGGATCTGTCTTCCCAAATGTGTTATGGTGTTGAGGTTATCCAAAATATATTGGTTAGTCATGAACAAAACATTTCAAAATTAGTTATAGCAGCATACATGGATGTTCCAATTAATCCAAACCAATAGATTTGAATCAGTTGCATAGCAAACAGAACACATGCATAAATGGAACAACAGTAAGCATTTTAACAGCGTGCAAGTTACATTGACGGCAACAGGCCACCAATAATAGTATTTGAACAAGGTATATTAATATGCAACCAAGTAAATAAATGAATAATAATAGAACACATGTCCCAACAATGTGTTTTGAGAACAACATACCCGTAGTATATGAATAATAATTATTGATGCATATGAGGTGTGGGTGGAGAGAAAAAGTCCATTAACAACTGCATAGGCTTCCATTTTTCACAACAGTACACCTCAATACTCTATAGGTCTGCCATCACTTTACATCTACCTATGGCCAATAGCTACTGTAGCACATACATACCCGTTAGACTGTCAACCTGTAATGGTGTGGGGCAGACTGGGGACAATGGCTACATTACTGGAGGGGGCTTGTACATGTCCGGGTTACATAGTTGACAGAGAAGGAGTACCTTGGACTGATGTGTGAGTCTTCTACTGGCATACTTCCCTGGATTCCTATCTGTGTCCAAGTTTATTTGCAGCAGTGACCGCTAGCCATGACAGAGTGACACTTGAGGGACATGTATCGGGGAGAGTGCATGATGTATCCTGTTGTCATTTGTAGGCATATGGGTTTGGACACTGGAATAGTTGTACATGGTGTATTAGTATGGGTCCACTTTGTAATTCTGAAATACTGAAATCTCGAATTTCAGTATTTCAAAATCACAAAGCCGAAAACCCAACCACAACTCACAAACTCGAAAACACACAACCGCAAAATTCAAAATCCTGATCACACTACACATACAGTACACACATAAACATACACAAAACTCCCCCAATAATCTAAACTACATATAAGTATGGCCCCCCCCTGCACCTCCCATGTGGGTGGCTGTACCTCCCACCCCCCTACTTATATATTCTAACTCCGAGATCGCACAAACAGTAACACAAACAAAACTCACACACACACAAATCTTACAGTCTGTCAAACACACACATAGCAGTCACAACACATACTTACACACACTAACCCCCTAACCAAGATACTTACACACACATACTTACCAAAATTAAGCCCAAACATCCACATTCCGTACCACCAGAAGCAGAAATTCGAAATATCCGTGCTTCAGTATTTTGAATTTTGCGATTCTGCCAATTTCGGAAATGTGAGTATTCGGCTTTGTGATTTTGAAATACTGAAATTTGAGATTTCAGTAATTCGAAATTACAAAGTGGACCCATTAGTATTCCATTCATACAGCTACTAGACACATTTTTTTACTTGTTAGACCTGTGGAGAAAGTATCTGTTAACACTTTCTGACTGTTTCTACAAATATTCAGGATTTCTTTGGTGTATATATGCACGCATCTCAGTACCACTCCCTGGATTCGAACCATGTCTGGGTGTGCAAAATTAACAACTAAGCTATTTCTCATCACACTGAGCTACTGGGGAACTGCTGTTTCTTGTTTGACTGGTTTCTGCCTAATACTCTCTTGGTTAGACAGTCTGACCTTGTAATCCTGAGATGCATGCATGACAGATAGTATACTGTGTATTAATCCATTGTAATAATACAAGCTGGACAGCAAAGATTAACATATGGCAATGCTGCATGAGACATACTGTAATACTTTACACATTACTATTCAGGTTTCAGAGCTTAGTGCAATATATATTTCATATTTTATTTATATCTTGTTTTACAGCTCCACAATCTACAATTTTTCTCAACAGCTGGTTCTCGAGACAACCTCAGTTAATGCATGTTGTCAAACCCATATTTGCTGTGGATAACCTGTATGCATTCTATTTGTGCAGCAACATACACAACAATTTTTGTTATTGATCTTTATTACAGTGACTTGACACAGTGCTTTAGTACTACATATCCTGTAGATTAATATTAGTCGAACAAAATTTATTTATTTGGTTAAAACAGTAACAGTATACCTACTGGCAGCAAACAATATACTGCTTCTTAGTTATTTGCACTATATACTGCAAGACAGATTTGTACTCACCAGCCTGTTGGCTCAGCCTTAACAGTCTGTCAACATGGGCTTCAATGTTGCTAGCCCTCTCTGCTGCAGCTGTATGGGAGAAAAACAAACATTATGCATACCTGTCTATCAAGTACTCAGGCTAGACTTTGGTACAAACTACTTGATACTGATACATACACACTACTGGAGCATTCTGTGCCCGTGCATCTTGGATCCACTTGGCCAAGAGCGCCCCCTTTCTCCACTTTAGGTCAGCATAATGATGCCTTACCTGTTCACCAGTTCAAGGGAGGCCAGTAGCACTGGTGAGATCATGTGCGAGATGGTCCCAAGCCTCTGCTTTGTATTGTGAGCCTTGGTACTGCCCCTGCAGCAGTCTCTCATCATGTGTTTTCTACAAGGAGTCCAGCCATGACCCTGGAATCCTGATGCCCCAGCACTGCACCCGAAAGCATGCTCCTTCACCAACGCTCAAAATAGTACCTGCACAGATCAACTACAACAGTTTCTGGCTGTATTCCTGCCTGTGCAGTTTAAATAAGGCCATATTCTCACCCTTTGCTGTCATTGGACCATTTTGAAAATGCTAAGCTCAGCTAAGGGGTACACAAATCCGCTAAGCTGAGTTGAACAGTGCTTAAAGGGGTAAATGCTGAGCACTGCTTACAAGTGTGTAAATCCACTTACCTAAGCTAACTGCTGCTTAGCATTCACATTTAAGCAATGCTTACTCCCAGCTAAGCACAGCTGAGCAGTATGTAGCATTACTCAGTTTTCATTTAAAAAACATCAGGATTGTAGATTAATGTATCATTACTGACATATTATTAAGTGCATATAATTTACTTTACATGACATCCCCCTGTGTGCTTTCATTACATTACCTTGGGGTGTGACTATACTGTATGGGACACTTGTGTATACATGGGTGATTTCACCTGTTATATGCACTCACACTTCCATTTTGGACCTGCTACATTACCTGGGGTAACAAATATCAAGTACTACATAATTTAACATAAAAAAAGTTAACAATGCTTTCCCATGTAAAACTAAAGTGCCTTGGTACTCGAACCATGAATGCCTGCATGCAAAGCTGGGACTCTAACCATTACCTGATCTCATCATTGAGATTTTGTCTATACATTTTTATATAGCTGCAATGAGATGTTTAAGCAATGCTGAGCAGGAGGACCTAATGTGCACACACGCTCAGCTATGCTTAAACATACATTAGAATGGGAAAAAATGAATAAACCCGCTTTATTTACATGTATCTGTACTCCTTGTCAGTCACAGTAAGGGAAATTGTAAGGGAACACATAGGGACAGATTTTAAATATTGCTGTTGTAAACTTAGAAAGTTGTTAGAATAATAAGTTTTGCATAAGCATGACATTAAGATGAAGCAACATACCTCTCAACTGTACAGATTTTTGCAGAATGTCCAGCTTATTGCGTCATATCTTTGGTCCATTTCTCACGTGACTGTGGTTTTTCTAGCACATCATTGTCAAATCACTCAGGATTTACATCAGAACCTACTGACAGATATTTCAGTTGCAGGCGTCATACCCATCAGACAGTCTGTGCTAATGCAACATCTGTTATTCCATCAACTTTCCAAGTTTGTAAGAGCAATATTTAAAAAGTGTCCCTATTTTTGGGCTCCCCCCATTATTTATGGCTTTGTACAGATTTCTTGCTCTAGGAGGTTGAGAGTTATGTGAGGCAGGCATCTGGGCATTCTGCAAAAACCTGTACAGTTGAGGAGTATGGCTGTACGGCTCTCTCACAATGCAGAGGGTATGTGACAGTACCTGTCACACATCCCCTGCATTGCTTCCTATTAATATCACTGCTTTTAGTGTCTGTGGACATTGGCAGCACTTGCAAAGTGCTGTATGTCACTTTGACAATGCAGGGTCTGTGTGACAGTACCTGTCACACACCCCCTGCATTGCTTCCTATCCGGACTTCCTGCTTTCAGTGTCTCTGGACACTGAAAGCACTTGCAAAGTGCCATACGGCACTTTGACAATGCAGGGGGTATGTGACAGAACCTGTCACATACCCCCTGCATTAATTTCTTGATCCCCTATCTATTTCAGTGTCCGCAGACACTGTTTTACTAATTTATTTGATTTCAGTGTCTGCGAACACTGAAATGCATTTAAAAAGTGCCGTATGGCACTTTCTGAGTGCAGGGGTATGTTAGATGTGCATGTACTACTTAAACACACCCCCTGCAATCAGTAGTGTTCATGTCCATTTAGCGTTAGCAGTAGCTCGCCTTCATGAATATGCAAGGTGTGGTGCATTACAGCTAAGGGAAAACGAACACGGTTCGCTCCATGCAGGAACAGCACTATTCCTGCACAGAGTTTATTGAATCCCGGGGTCAGTCTTACTACAAAAAAAAAAAAAAAACAGAACAATAAGGGAAAGGAAGAGAAGAAGTAGAATGCCACAATGGAAGCATCAAATACAGAAAACTATAAAATAATTAAGACAAAAGTATCACCGTTAGAATATAGAAGAGGGAACAGATCAACAAAAATAGTTAGAAAGGCAGATGTGTCAAAAGCAATGCATAATTCATAGGTTCATATTTGTGTACTAGGCTAATGGCCCTGAGGCCTTTACAAGCCTAGCCCATAGAAGTGCCCTGGCATTGTACCACCCATCATTAGTTCCCAGTGCCTCTGTCAAATAGACCCACTGGAGTGCTCCCCGGGGTGAACTTTTTATTTCCCATCCACTCATCAAAATTTGGATTGAAGAGGGCTAGTGAGGTGCTCTGCTTGACATGTATAGGAAGTCTATTCCAGAGCATGGGTAGTCTTTGGGTTATGAACCTGTCCCTCCAGCATGTTCTGTTGATTGTGGTAATGAGGTTGAGGTCTCTGTAGCATGTGGTGCAGAGGGATTGGGATTTCTTTAGATGTAGCATTTCTAACAGAGTTGGGTCAGACATGGGTTTGTAAGTCAAGCAGAGATCGCCTCTTAGTAGAGGATAGCTGAAGTTTTATATGTCTGTCCATGTAGGACATGTGTTTAAGGCCTAGGATCCTCTTCATGAGGTACTTTTGTGGCCTCTCCAGCTGTTGCAGGTGTCTAGTGAGGTACACGCCAGATGGGGCATTATACTCTATGATTGGTCTAATGAGGAAGAGTAGAGAGAAATGACAGGATGCAAAACTCTTGGTAATGAGATGTGCCACATAGAAGGACTTTCTGACCACAGTGGAAATGTGGTGGTCGAAGGAGAGGCTGCTGTCAACATGTGTCCCCAGATCTCTTATAAAGCCTTCAATATTCAGTGGCCTCCCATCAATATGGTAATTAGTGGGAACAAGTTTTTCTCAAAGGGGATGATGATGCATTTTTTGACATTAAGCTTAAGGCCATGGTTTTGACACCAGGCACTGGTCTCAGTGAGGCCTTTCTGTAGGATGTCTGCATCAAATGGGGAGTTAATAATGGCTCCCAGCTTGCAGTCGTCTGCAAATTTGGTCAGCCAGAGTCTGTCCATCTTGGCCTGGACTTCTGAGAAGTAGATGCCAAACAGGAGAGGACCCAGGACCAATCCCTGTGGAACTCCACTCGTGACTGGTTGGCAGTCTGAATTGGAGTCCACTACTTTGACACTGTGGGTTCTATCTGTGAGCCAATTTGCAACTCAACTAACGATATAGGGTTGATGCCTAGTTTACTGAGTTTATCATAATTCCTGAGTGAGGAATGCTATAAAAGGTCTTGGCCAGATTGAGGTAGACTGTATGAATTGCCTTACCTTCATCCACCGCTCTGGTGACTGACTCAAAGAAGTCAACCAAGTTGAGCAGGCATGACCTCCCTTTCACAAAACCAAATTTCATGGGATCTAGAGTTTGGAGATTCCCTATATCCTTGTTAATTAATTAGTACCAAAACAAGCAAGGATATATCATATACTATGGTAAATAATAAACTAAAGATAGCACAGGCAGAAAAATTTACAAAATATGCAAATAAATAAAAAGAAAACATAAAAAAATAAACAGTTCATTTGTGACTCAAAAAAGTTTTATGGAGAACTAGGAAACAAAACAAAAGGATGAGAAACACCACCAAAGAAGAAGAAGAAGAAGAAATAGACACATTTTGGAGAAATATTTATGAAGACCCTATGGAACATAAAAAAGATTGTGAATGTATAGAAAAAGTAAAAGAAACAGGAGTTCAAATGTTGAGTATATGAAATGGGATAAAGTAACGGCCAAGAAATTGAAACAACATTAAGAAAAGCACCTAAATGGAAAACTCAAAGCCCAGATGCAGTACCCAACTTTTGGCTACAAGTACTAACATCTTTGCACGGAGATTTAGCTCTATGTAAGAATTACTTATGTGCACATCATAACAGATACCAACCAGATTAACAACAGCAAAAATGATACTCCTCCTTACAAAGGAATCTGAAAAGTATAGACCAACAGCCTGCCTTTTGAAGATGTTCAAAGTATATACTGGAAGTATTATAGTCCTTTAGGAAAAAACTCAATCATGGCAAAAGAAGAAAAAGGTAAGAAAAGAAAGGCATATGGAGCAAGGGATCATTTGTTGTTAAAGTCATAATTCAGAATTGTAAAAAGGAGAAGAATCTAAGTATGTTATGGATATAGTACCAAAAAGCATTTAACAGCATCCCACATTCCTGGATAAAGGAGTATTTATAAATGTATAAGACATATCCTACATTGATCAATTGCATTACAGTGACCATGAAACAGTGACAAACCACTTTGCAGTTAAGTCATAACAAAGGTCAAATTATTATCCCAAGAATAAAAAAAATCAAAATGGGATATTGCAGGGTGATTCTTTGTCACTGCTGCCCTTTTGTTTTAACCTGCTAAGCTGTTTACTTAACAGATTAGCCCATAGTTACAATTTGGCTCCCAGAAAACAACCTTGTTTAAAGACGTCTTATTTACTTTTTGTGGATGGCTTAAAAGTGTATAGTTCATCAGATGAGGAGTTGAATGCACAACTTTAAGTGGTTAAAGCTTCCTCAGATGATATAAGAATGTCATTTGGTCTTGATAAATGCAAAAGCAATGTTTAAAGTAGGAAAGCTGCACTACCAAGAAAATATCAGTCTGGGGCAGGAATGTGATATAAAGCAATCTGAACAGGGGTGATTGTATAAATATATGACAACTGATGAAGGATTGGCAATAAAACATGAACAAATGTGAAGAAAACTCAGTAAGGAATACTTCAGAAGACTTAAACTAATAGTGAAAACTGCCTTGTCCTCTAGGAATAAAGTCCAAGTTGTAAATCGATTTGCTCTTCCTGTTCTACCTTTTAGTTTTGGGGTGATTGACTGATCCTAAATGGTATTGAATCATTTGGACAAGAAAACAAGAAAAATGCTTCACACTTATCAAGTGGTATATAAAAATCAGTGTATACCAAGATTATATATTTCTTGCTCTGAAGGAGGCATAGATCACCTTCAAATTGTTTACATGTATAGATTTGCAGTCATGAGACTTCATACATTTCTGCTGACCTCAGCAGATCCAATATAGTGAAAGTTTTAAAACATGAGGACAGGAAGTGTAATATAACCTCTCTTTGTAGTTTAACAAAAGCATTCTGGTGTCAATCGGGAATGGAAGCCAAACTAGTAGACAAAAATCAGGCAGCAACTGAATGTACCAAAAAAAGAAAAGAAAGAATATAAGGTGAAGGATCAGATGAGAATGCAAGTAATGTGGGAAAAAGCATAACTATACTGGCAAGTATAGAGATCTCCTGGAACAACCTTATGTTGATAAGGATTTGATGCAGGAATGGTTAAGGAGATATGAGTTGAAACCAAAAGGTGAAAGGTTAATAATGGCAGCCCAGGAATGAACTATGTACACGTTGCTTTATAAAGTCCATTGCACATGTGGGCAAAACAAATAAATATAGGGTCTGTAAAAAAGAATTGAAAACAGTCATGCACATTGCTGCTGAGTGTGATATTCTAATGGTAGAGGGCCTGTACACTGAAAGGCACAAAAATGTGACAAGATTGTTGCATTGGGAATTCTGCAAACACTACATCATACATGTAGCTGAGAAGCATTTGAAACCTAAACCACAAAGCATTATATAAAATGATGAAGTATACATCACATGGAATCACCCATTACCAACAATTAAAAAAATAGATGCAAGAAAACCAGATACAATAGTCCATGAAAAAAAAGACAAAAGTAGCACTGATGATTGAAATTGCTACACTTAATGATTACAGTGTCATACATACAGAGAGACACAAAGTCATAAAATATCAGGATTTGCAGGCATAAACAAGAACACTGTGGAAAAAAGATACCCCGGCAGTTCTAATAGTAGTAGGAGCAATGGGTCTAATAAAAAAAAAATCTACAGCCATACTTAGGTATGCTACCACTACATGTAACTCCATATGAATTGCAGAAGGAGTCAGTTCTGGGCACATTGTGGGTGCTGCAAAGGGCACTTTTGGCTAACATCTAAGATTGAAACACTACTAATTGCATGAGCTTTAATTATACCCTGACATAGGAATGAGGTCAATTCCCATCATGGTATTAGAAACCCAAAAGACTTGGGAGAAATTGAACCAAAAGAATGGTGACAAAGATGCTGAATGAACTGAAGAATTAAAATAAACAGTAAGGAGCTCTAATGTAGAGAATATGAAATGGGATGAAGTAATGGCCAGAGAACTTTAGACAAAATTAAGAAAACTGGAAAACTCCAAGCCCAGACACAGTGCTTAACTTCTTGCTAAAAACATTAACATCTTTGCACAAAGTTATCCCTGAGTAAGAATTAGTTATACGCACAGCCAGAACAGACACCAACCTGGTTAACAACAGGTAAAATTATACTCCTTCTCCTCAAACAGTGAACCTGCAAGCCATTTGGCAATACACAAATGACTTATTGGAACTGATGCAGACAGAGTTTGTATTCATTTACAAAAAAAAATCAGTTATGGCAACAGAACAAAAGGGTAACAAAAGAAAGTCATATTGAACAAAGGATCGTTTGTTGCTAAATAAAGCCATGGCAGACAATTGCAAAAGGGGAAGAATTTAAGTATGGCCTGGACAGAGTACAAAGAAGCATTTGGCAGCATTCCATATTCATGGATAAAGGTGTGCTTACAGATGTATAAGATACACCCTACATTGATCAATTACATTACAGTGACCAGGAAACAGTGGCAAGCCACTTTGCAGTTGAGCTATGACAAATTATTATCCCAGGGATAAAAAATTAAAAGGGGGATACTCTACTGCAATTATTTGTTACCACTGCTGTTTTGTCTTGTCCTTAACCCATTAAGCTGTTTACTTAACATATTTGGCCATGGTTACAATTTGGCTCCATGAAAACAACATTGTTTAAAGGTTTCTTATATGCTTTTGTGAATGACTTAAAACTTTATAGTTCACCAGATGAGGAATTGAAAGCAGAACTACAAAATGGCTAAAACTTTCTCAGATGATATAATAATGACATTTGGCCTTGAAAAATATGCACAAGCAACATTTAAAACAGGAAAGCTGCAGCACCAAGAAAGAATGTGATAGAAAGGAACTTGAGAAGAAGGGAGATTCTAAATATTTGGACATATTTATTTATTTGTTTATTTATTGATTTTGTTGAATTGGAAAGTCCAGTTGAGTGGAAAACCACTTTTCAGAGGAGACTTGAGGAGAAAAGCTTCAGATGGTACAGAGAGAAAGTGACATACATACATAAATTGTGCGATGAATCATTTGAGTATACAATAATGAGACTAAACTATGACTAATCAAGTATACAATAGTGAGTAAACAAAAACATCAACAAGGTACATATGAATAGTCGATACACAAACATAGTATAATCATGCTACATGCAATACAATGATATGAAAAATCATTCAAAGGGAGGTCAGAATGTGTATTCAGACAAACAAAATTTAGACACATAGTATTTTGTAATAGTAGGACAGTGGTAAAGTCAATGTTCATAACAATGTTAAGTTTGGGAGAGTACGGTGCAGTGTATGTGGCTAAGTAGACATAATAGTACTGGATAAGATGGAAGATTACCGGGCAAGTAATCAGTTTAGAGCAGGATGAGAGAAACTGGATAATGATAGTTGAGGGAGATGAGCTAAGTGTGGTGCATGTGCAAAGCTATGAGACCTTCAGGTATTGTTTCAACAGTAGGAAGGATTTTAGGATGTTAATTTGTCTGAACCAGATTGGAATGGAATTGCAAACTTAAGAGAAATTAGAAGAATATAGTGAGCCATCTGCAGTATTGTTTGTTTTAATAGGATCCAGTAAGAATTTTTCAGTAGAGTGAAGAGTCCTAGATGGAGAATAATATAATATAATATAATATAATATAATATAATATAATATAATATAATATAATATAATAGTATAATATAATATAATATAACATCATAATATAACATCATAACATAATATAATATAATATAATATAATATATAATATAATATAATATAATATAATATAATATAATATAATAGTATAATATAATATAATATAACATCATAACATAACATAATATAATATAATATAATATAATATAATATAATATATCATCTTCATCAATAAGCCTGACTAATCTTCTTCATCTTAATTTCCTTTTTTTCTCTTTTATTTGATTCATTAACTTTCCTTCTTACTTAATAAATCTAGACTACTAGAATTTCATCACCACACTTGATTCTGATACTCCCTCTACTAAATGACATATATCTTAAATTCTCAACCTCTAATGAAATTGCTTTTAGTATAAACAAAGTTCATAACTCCTATATTCTCCAGTTCTACACTATTCTGTATTCAAATGACTTCACATCCCGTTGGAGTGTTACAATTCTATGTTTTTCTCCTGTATATTTTTACCTGTTTAGAAGTATTGTAGCAGAACATAGGCTTACAGTTCTGTGTTTTTTTTTTTTGCATATTACTTGTATTATCTGATATCTTGAATTTTTTGATATTTTGCAATAAGTTTTAATCTCGTTAGTAGTATTGTAGTAGAGCTTTTCTCCTCGGGCCTCCACTGAAAATGGACATGTATCCAGTTGGACTAGCCCAGTAAACAAATGTAAAATAAAAATAAATAAAATAAAAATCATATAATATAATATAATATTTTTTAGTGCCTGGCATTTTTCAGGCAGGAAAATGAGAATGTGAACACTTTTTAGATGTTTAAATATTAGATAGTGAGACAATTCTAACCAGTTAGTCTGTTTTAGTATCAAGCAGTTATAAGATCTATAAGGCATAACAACTATTAACTATTTTTTGTAGCATTTTTCAAGCATGGTTATTTGATCTATTTTCCTACCTCCTCCCCTCTTTACAAATGGGGTGTACAGGATTGTTTGCACCGATATGCTGAGGTGCTTGTAGATGCATGTGCTTCCCTTTTTTGCTGCTCAGTGGGTTATCCATTTGAGTAAATTAAAACTGAGCAGTGCTGTGAGGACTAAATAGTAAGGCTTTTGGGATTCTCAGCCAGAGAGTAATGGCATAACCTGGCATTAGACAGAGGTATAGCCACCTGTTTTTGTGCCTGGAGAACTTAGATTTGAGGAGTAAAAAATTAAAAAATAAAAATAATTTGTTTCTCCTTTTTTACACTTTCACAACTGCTTACTTGTTGCATTTGTAGCAAGCAGCTGCTACAGTTTATGCCATACACAGAGCACTGCAGCATTTTGTTCTAAAGGCTGGCATGCACTGAAGACCAATTAGGATCTGCCAGTTGCTTTCTCTTACACTTTGTAACCCCTTCGGCCAGGCTAGCTACACTTTTGCCATCACCCTCATCAGTGCTATACAGTGATAATATTATTAACCTCTGCACACAGCTAAGCGGTGCAGTATAGTAGGAAGCTAAGCAGGGAAGAGTGAGAGAAGGGCACATGCAACTCCACATCAGTTACATAATATGAATTGTTGCACACACATGCAACTCCACCTCAAGTACATTATATCAGTTGTTATGCACACATGCAACCACATCATTTACATTATATCAATTGTTATACACACATGCAACACCACATCATTACATTATAGCAATTGTTATACACACATTTAACCCCACCTCAGTTACATTATATCAATTGTTATACACACATGCAACTCCACATCAGTTACATTATATCATTTGTTATACACACATGCAACTCTACATCATTACATTATAGCAATTGTTATACACACATGCAACTCCACATCAGTTACATTTATCAGTTGTTATGCACACATCCAACTCCACATCAGTTACTTTATAGAAATCGTTACGCACATATGCAACTCCACATCAGTTACATTATATCAATTGTTATACAGTAATGTAGGTGGCCAGACATGTGGCCTCTTGGTTTAACAGGACAGAAAAGGGGCACATAAGATAGTAGGAAAGGGGAGAGGAACGTGAAGGAGATAGGGAGGAGTGCCAGCATACTGGAATTCCAGGAGAGGCCAGATGACAAGCTACTGTGATCCTTTGGTCTGGTTTTGGACCTATGTGACCAATGTCATGGGTAGATTGACTCTATCTCTCTCTCTTACTGTCTTCTGACATAATGGCCAAAGGCTACCTGTTGAATGAAGTCACTGTTCCCTCCAGAAAGTGCTTAAGTTAAGTCTGCCAGGGCAGGCATCCCAATGCCATTTCTAGTTACCATGCATCAGCTACCATAGGTGATACTGTGGCAAGAAAATACACAGGTCATGGCTTCCTTCTGGACAGGGGCCTTCACACTTCTGCCTTCTCCCCAGACACAGCCTCACCTGCAGTGGAATGCGTGCATGTGAGAGCATCACAGCAAAGAAGAGGCTCTCTCCTCATTTGGTCCTGCACAGTGAATACACAAAGGGAAGATTATGGTAAATGGTTTGTACAATAACATTGCAGAAGACAATCTGTACACTGTAGGTGATAGTCAGACCTACCCAGCTCCCATCCTGACAGTAGTTGCTGCCTCCTGTGGCATCCCACCATGTTGAGTCTTTCCTCCTCTGAGACCCTTAGGAAAAAGGTCATTACCGATGCATTCACATTGTGTTTTATCGGTACTAATCATAATACTGAAGGTCATGCATTGTATCTAACAGTCTGTATTTAGCACATTGTATGGTATTGTATTGTATTGCATTGTATTGTACTGTATTGTCTTATTTGTTGCCATATAACCCAGGTAGTGCCACAATCCATGAACCCCATTAACAAAAGTAAATAAATGCATACAACATTGTTGGGAACATAGGGTTGGGAAGGTAACCTAATGGTTAAGGTGTTTGCCTTACAAACACAAGGTACAGGGTTTGAGTCTCACAAGGGATAATTGGCTAGGCTTCCAATGGCTCGCAAGGGCAGCTAACCTAGTACTAACCTATGAACCCTATGAACATATATAATAATACTGGATAGGCCAACAATCTATCAGTCATTATGTTTAACACTTAAATATGCTCACAAAATACAGCCCATCTTCCTCTGCTCTCTTTGAACCTTGTATTCTTACTGATAAAGTAGGTTTGGGTAGCACTGAGTCAGATTTTGTAGAGATGTTTGCATTGTTTTGCAAGTGTGCTTGATACCAGCTGTCCTGTTGAATACCTGAGCCAGTTTACACCAGCTATCCACTTTTTTGAAAGGGTCATACACCATCCCAACAGATGCTTCATGTAATCCCTAAGAAAGAAAAACACAGAAAGTCTTGTGCATTTTATAAACTGAAAAGCAGCTATTGCCAGTCAATGGTTCCAGATGATGAGTAATACAATGGACATGCACACGTCAGCATGCTTGGGAATTACTTGGCTTGCAATATGGTGCTCCATAATTGTATAGTCAGCGTGCATGCTTGCCTGGCATGCACAAGCCTTGCCATAGTGTCAGTTCATGAATGACTCATGAAGAGAGTGTACTGTACTATTTGGTGGTCAGACCAAGCAATAAAGAGATATTGTTGCTTAAATCCCTAATTTGAATACATAGTATGCTAAATGATTCGTGTTAGTGTGGTTTGATGTGGTAGCACCAATAATACCTCTCAACTGTCCAGATTTTTGCAGAATGTCCAGATTTTTGCCTCATATTTTTGGTCTGTTCCTTATACAATTTGTAGTTTTCTTGATTTTTCTGACAAAACAGTGAGGACTGAATTTACTAAATAATGACAGGCATTTGAGTTTCAGTCTTCATATCCTTCAGAAAATGCATGGTAATGCAAAAAATTTTATCTAGCAACTTTCTAACAGCAATATTTAAAATCTGTCCCTATTTTGGGGCTTTGCCCTCCATTATTTTTTTGGCTTTGTACAGATTTTTTTTGTGCTAATAGGTTGAGAGCTATGGCACGAATATGAGCACTTTCTTTGTTGTGCAGCATTGCAGCATCATATGGATTGTGTTTATTTGTCTCTGACCATGTAGCCCTGACCTTGAGTAGCATCTTGCCCTCACCAAGAATGATGCCACAGTATAAAGACAAAATGATCAGTTTCAACAATTGGCTAAAGTATTGGTGTCATTTAAAGGGGATCCAGTGTTTGTCAGCCTGGGATGACATGCTCGACAAGCCACGTTGCTTCGCTAGGGACGGCTTGCACCTGTCACCCTTAGGCTTTCGTATACTGGCCAAGGCTCTTGCCACCCCCATAGTGCCTTTTTTTAGGCAAGGCTCAAAGGACAAACCCACCTCCATAGACAACCCAAACATAAAAAAACTAAAGGTAATGCTACTCAATGCCAGAAGTCTAAACCTCAAGATGCAAGCACTCGAGACTCTCCTCAGTATGGAGAAAATCGATGTCTGTGCAGTAACAGAAACCTGGTTCAAGGCTCCTGAGAGCACCCCAGCACTACCAGGTTATAACTCATACCATGCATTTTGGCCCCAAAACTCGGACCGAAGCACAAAAGGAGGGGGAGTATCTATATTCATCAAAGATACCTACACCTCCAGGTTAGTGGCACTGCATGAAGCATTGGAAACCGTCCATGTGCAACTAACAGCGGGCAAAACTGCCTTTCAGTTTGTAGCCTGCTACAGAACACCCTCCCTATTACAGGAACCCCACTTGGCATTCCTGAGAACACTGGAGAATATGAAGGTCTCTCCAAACACTATGTTATTGGGTGACTTCAACTACCCAGATATTGACTGGGAAAACTACTCAAGCCCAAACACCCTCGCCCAACGGTTCCTTGAATTTATAAACTCTAATGCAATGGAACAACTGGTCACCACTCTCACAAGAGGGAACAACATACTGGACCTGGTCATCACCAACATGGGGACTCTATGTTCCACACCAGAGGTAAACCCCTCATTGGTAAGATCAGACCATAAACAAATTTCCCTGGACATCCATATCCCGTCCCCACCCCCAGCCAAGGAAATCACTGTAAAGAATTTCTCAAAAGCCAACTTTGCACTTCTCAAGACTGAGGTGGAATCCTTCAAAGCCCCTGGGCCAGAGAATAATACAGCCCAATCCGCAGAATCCTTTGCAAATGCGTTCTATGAGCACCTACAGGAATGTATGGATCGTGCTATCCCAAATAAAACCAAGACTCACTCCTCCAAAAACAGGAGACCGGTCTGGTGGACCCCGGCCATAAATAAGCTATACAACAGAAGGAGGAAGCTACTACATCTCAGAGCAAAATCCCAAAAAGGTAAGGCATCTCTGATCAGTATTAGCAAGAAACTTCGATCCCTCATAAAATCATCAAAGGCCAGTTTCGAAAGAAAAATTGCCCTAGACACTAAAGATAATCACACGGCCTTCTTTAGTTATGTCAAAAACATGGGCAGAAACTCCCAGATATGCTCTGAATTGTTGCATAACGGTACAAAATATACCGAACCTACAGACGTAGCCAACATCCTGGCAGACAGATTCAGCGCAAACTCCCCCCCTTCCCCCCCAAAGGAGCAAACACCTATCCCAACTGAATGTAACCACCCTGATATCACAGATGCACAGGCGAAAGCTGCCCTCTCCAAAGCAAAAAACACAGCATCTATGGGACCGGACGGTGTCCCAGTCTGTGTCTTACATGAGTTCCAAGAAGAACTGAACCCTCACATTAAGTCACTGTTCAAACTTAGCCTTACTACAGGATATGTACCCAAAGAATGGCGTACAGCTACAGTGGTCCCACTCCACAAAGGTGGTGCCACAACGGACCCCGGAAACTATCGCCCCATAAGCCTGACTAGTCTGGTCTGTAAAGCTATGGAGCGTATTATCATGGAACTCATAAACAAAGACATTGGGAGCCTCCAGACACTGGACCCTACCCAATTCGGCTTTGTTAAGGGCAGATCTTTCCTCTTAAACCTAGTTGATTTCTTTGAAACAGTTACCAAAGCCATAGATGAGGGCAAGGTAGTCCACACAGCTTACCTGGACCTCGCAAAAGCCTTCGACACAATACCCCACTCGGGCATCATAAATAAGCTTACCAGCTTAAATATCAGCCCCTATATCACAAGATGGGTTGCAAACTGGCTCAGAGATAGAACCCACATGGTAAAAATCGCAGGTGCCATGTCCGAATCCAAACCAGTTACAAGTGGCATCCCACAGGGCTCAGTTCTGGGACCTCTCTTGTTCGGTATA